>NW_019384798.1:1682927-1742435 GCF_000671375.1 Centruroides sculpturatus | reverse complement strand
TAATCCTCTCTAAGGGGCAATTCTTAAATTCTGATTGTCACATTTTTCATATCTCCTTCGTTTAGCTCTTACTTGGCTTTTTAAGGAGTTACTCGGACCCACTAAGTAGTAGACCCACTTGGCCAATGCTAACGTAACGAAATACGTTAGCCTATACCAGGGTGGCGAACCCGTGGCAAGCGTGCCCAAAGTGGCGAGTATGGAAAAATCAACCGGCACGTAACTTATCACACGATTTCGTTTTACTACCCGTTTACGTACTCGAAAGTTTTCCCTATCCGTGTCGAATTTTCGGCCATAATCTCTCTCTTTTCGGGAAATCCACGGGAGGAACGAAGCTCGGGGTAAAAATTTCTCCTACGGTTACGCGTTTGGCTTCCCGAGAACGAAAGCGGCGCCCTTAATCCCCGGGAAGGAAGAAATATCCTCCACTCACGTGCATTTGTCGGCCTCCACGCAGAATTGCGCGCAGTCTTCGTCGGAGTCTACGTTCTNGTCGCACAGCATTCCTCGAACGTAAGACTGCCGGAAAAATCTGGGTTACAATCCGGGGCCAAGCCCGGCTTCCGCCGGCGGATGGTAACTCCTACCCACCTGTCCCAGGTAATAGAAGTCTCCTTCTCCTCCCAGGATTTCTTTGGGCTTCTTCATGCTTGAAGAAATATCCTCCACTCACGTGCATTTGTCGGCCTCCACGCAGAATTGCGCGCAGTCTTCGTCGGAGTCTACGTTCTTGACTTCCTTCTCCGATTCTCTGGGTTTGTCGTGCTCGTCGCTCTCTTCGAATCTTTCTGCAAAAAAAGGAGGAACGTTACGTCTTCGAAGATCTGGACGGAGGAGGAAACGGGAGAAACGCTTACTCAGAGCGGGAACGCGTTCCGTAAGAAGTCCCAGGACGCTGACTATTCCGGGTTCGAAATCCACCTGGAAGAAGAAGAAGAAGCGAAAGTGGGCGGGAAACGGTCGGCCCGCGGCCCGACCTCCCACCCGACTTACCCGCAAGAAGAGCAGACGCAGCGAAGACACCTGCGCATTGGTGGGTATGGAAGTCCTCAGTTCCTCCCGGACGACGGCCGCCACGTCTTCCGCCGCGGTCACCGTTTCGTCACTTCCTGCGGGTAACGATAGGAATGAAACGGTGTTTCCTCAGATAACGACGGGAATAAATTTTTCGAAACCCAACGTCTAAGCCGACGGACTCGATCTAATTCGGTTAATTAACCACTTTGGATCGACCAACTCTAGAAGGTACTGTACTGTACGCGTACCACCGGTCGACGGAAAGGAGACAATTAATAGTACGCGTCGATTCGTATAAATTCTTTCGTTTTCCACTCCATTTTCGTCACATTTCACTCTTTTACGTCCGATACCGGCGCGACACGAGTAGCGGTTTCTAATTTTGTATAAAACAAATTGTTGAAGCGCTCGATTAGTACGTAATTAACATTAAACAAACCTTTCATTTACTTCGCCGGTTATTTGTTCGAATGTCCGCTACCGCCCGCTTAAGCTAACAGAATATATAGGGGCAGGGCCGGATCATCGCATAGACATATGAGACAAATGTCTAGGGCCCGGTCAAACTGTCTATTTTGAAAAGATTTGTAAATAACATAGTTTACTTTTCTGTTGGGCAACTGTATATAATAAACAAAAATATACAGTATTGCTTTTTATATGGTTATAGTGAATTCTAAAATCTAAAGAAAATGTACGTGGGTTGTTCAAAAAGTTCCCGGACCTTTTTAATAGCGCGCCTCCAGTTGGTTATTTTTTAATTCGCTTGGAGGCATTGTGTCCGCGGAAATCTCCCGAGTAACTTCCTTCAACCCGTTTGTTAATATCTTGTTTTGGTGATTAGTTACGGCCGTTTATGTTAAGGGGTGTTTGTGGAGTTCGGCGAAAACTCGGATCCGCAGAAATCAGCTCTTTGAAAGAGCAGCGTTGTTCTGTGAAATTCTGTGTCAAACTCCGAAAATCCTTCACGGAAACTTCCCACGGGTGGGTGAAACAGCCCCCGCTGCAAAAAAGCTCGACAAGTTCGCTCAAATGTTAAGGTGATGTTGACTGTTTTTTTTTCAATGCAAAGGGTGTTGTGCATCACGAATCTACACGAATCTACGAATCTACAGGCCAGACAGTCAACACGGAGTACTACTTGGTGTTATGAAACGCCAAAGAGACAGAATCAGGCGAAAACGGCCCGAACTTTGGAGGAGCGGCGAGTGGTTTTTTTCATCACGACAACGCGGCGGCTCATTTGTCCCTCCGAATTCGTGAGTTTTTGGCCCCCCTACTCATCTGACTCGACACAAAGAGACGTTTTCCTGTTCTCCAACAAACTAAGATTTGCCACCATTCCAGAGATAGAAAAAAACGACGGAGGAGCTTACGAGCATTCCGGAAAAAGCGTTCCAGAACTGTTTCAAAAAGTGGAAAAACCGTTGAAATAAGTGTATACGTTGCGGAGGAGACTACTTTGAAGGGGACCCTGACAAACACGTGAAGTATTTTTTTTTTGTAATAAATAAAGTTCGGGAACTTTTTGAACAACCCTCGTATTCTCATGTTTCTTTTTATCGAAAGTAAAAGAAAACTCCCAATAATTTAGAATTATTTTTATAGCGATAAGAATAATATTAACTATATGTATTCTTGAATCCTGTGAAATATTGTTAAATAATTTTGCTTTTATTTTTTATAAAGCAGCTGCAGTGTCCGTATGCGATTTAATAGAAATAATAGTAACAAAATTTATTAATTGAAATTTTCTTCTTTTCAAAATGTCTAGGGCCTCAAAGTGGGTTAATCCGGCCCTGTATAGGGGTTTTTTCTCCTTTCTTAAATGATCGAGCGCTTAAATAGCGCTTAATTTTCGATTCGTTCCGCCAACTGCTTTTGTCTACCGGCATAAAAAGGTGTGGGAAGGGAGGACTCGGGTTTCCGGACGGCAGAACGCGCGTCGGAAAGGAACCGGGGATATAGAATTACCCGAAAAGGTGATGAGGAAGTAGCTCTTGCGCGAGGGAACTCCCTCGCAGTCGGAGACGTCGAAGGGACCGAACCGGAAAGTGGGAAATTTGTCGTAGGCGAACAAGTTGTAGATCAGCCGAACTCCCACCTGCAAAAGACGACAGAAGGATTCCGTCAGGCTGGACCGTGGAAAGCGAACAAGAGGGAAGAAGTACCTACCCCTCGATCGTCGTAATCGGCAACTTCCACTCGGACCGGACTGGCTCCCTCCACTTTTCCGTCCACCGCCACCGACCAGTAATGCTGAAAATAAAAGAAACCGGGTGGCTTTTACCAGTAACGTTGGAGACCGCCGCCACTTTCCGATAAAAGAGAACGACCGTCGAAAACGGGAGAAAAATAGCCGAAAGTTCCGATCGCTCCCGTGTGGAAAGAGGGCCGAATCGTTCCCAAAAATTCCCGGAGGAAGTAGTAACCGCGGCGACGATGCTAGAAGATTATTTCTAAAATGCCGACGTCGGCATTTTAGAAATAATCTTCTAATATAACGGCCTTAATATTCTGGCTTCTAATATAACGGGTCGATCGGTCGTTAATCCGGCGCACTTTGACTGGTGGGTACGAGATATATATCCGCCTTTAAAGGGTATGGCGACCAGACTGCAAATTTGTAAGTTCGTATAATCGGTATCCGCTGCCGGTCACTCTCTACTAGATATTTATACGCGGTCCAGAAGTAATACAAAACTTTTGGCATCCGAAGAAGCGCGGGAGTCTGGCCGTAAAGAATTCCGGAAGCCGCGTCTAAAAAGGGCGAGAAAAGTGTCCAGAATCCCAGCAAATAAAGATTTACTACGTAGTCTTTTGATAACGTCGGACTCGGTAATTACATCTACGAGAAAAGCGCGTGAGCGTAGTTATTAATCTCCGGGTAACGGGCCCCAAATGTCCAAATAACCGCGGCAACAAACACGGGGGAAAACGATTTCCACCATAGAAATAGTCGCCATAGTGCGTAATGTATAAAATTACGTTTCTTTTACGATTTATTGTAATTACTGTAAGTATATTTCGATTACAATGAAATCGTTTCGTTCTTAATATAGCCTAATTTTGTCTGGCTAGATTGGCGAAATCGTACGTCGCTCGTTGGCGGATTACCCTTTGATATTCGGCCGCGAATGGCGCAGTTACGAAAAAATATATCCGACCGATCTAAGACATTTTAAAACTTCTTTATTCCTCTACTGTACGCATTTTAAAGAAGTTTTAAAATGTCTTAGATCGGTCACTCGGTCTGATAAATTTACCCTTACGTAAGGTAACGTTTGTAGCTATATAAATCAAATAGCGTAACGTAATATAATACAAGGGTTAGAAGTACGAAATAATCTAATAATATTAATCTTCGCTGTCCGAACAAGGCCGGGCTCGTTCGCTAGCGACGAAATACACCTAAACCGGTAGCGGGTTGACCGCCGGCAAGGAGGAGTTTCCGCAGCTTTTTGCCCCAACAAAGTTCCCCCGGAAAGCGCTCTTTCCCGGGCAGAGGACCCTTCCGTCGTTATTCCATTAATTCTTCCGTCTCGTGGCCGCGGATGGAAAATGGCAAACCACGCGGTCGTATTCCTCGTCGGTTCCGACCCTGATATTCTAGCGTAAAGGTGATGAAGACCCAGAACTACTCGTAGGTATTGCCTGGGTGTGAAAGGAAGAAGGAAAAAGGATTTTAGGGAAGAGGTGAAGATGAAGTAATAAAGCGAGATAGGAAAGGGATGAAAGGGAAGTATTACGAGCACCCTGCTTCTTTTATTGAAACATAAATCAAAACATACAAAACGGCACCTGGCCTATAAAAATACAAAATTTCAATTATTTACAATTGTTGACATTTTGTATTTTTATCGGCCAGGTGCCGTTTTGTATGTTCCGACCGCGGTATAACCCGTCACCTTCGTCCGAAGAAAAAAACAAAAAACAAAATGGCGAACGGTTAGTATCGTCCGTCTAGAACAGTGGCGCGGTAGAGTGGGCAATTTTGGGGGAGCCGAGTTAAACGGATAAAAGGCTTTTTAATGCCAATTCGATAAAACTCCCGCTTCATTAATTAATAAGAAGAGGCGACGCGATATAATAAAAACCGCATATTAATTAGGAAAAGAATTTTGAAAAATTTTTCGGTTTCTTTTTTTCTCTTCGGAGGGTGCCGGTTCCACTCCCGGTGCGCCACTCGTCTAGACTCCGACCCCGGTGGACACTCACGTTAGTGAAGTAGTAAGTGTAGACGGTCCTGGCCGGTCCTTTCTTTTCTTCCGACGATTTCGGTATCACGGACTCCCACACGTCGCACAGCATTCCTCGAACGTAAGACTGCCGGAAAAATCTGGGTTAGAATCTGAGGCGGAAGTCCGGCTTTCGCCCGCGGATGGCAACTCCTACCCACCTGTCCCAGGTAATAGAAGTCTCCTTCTCCTCCCAGAATTTCTTTGGGCTTCTTCATGCTTCCGATCAGTCCGTCTTCGAAGCTCTCCAACGTCTGGCCGCGGACGGGAAAGGCGTCGCATTTTCGGTCGGCGGTGACGTACATCATGCCTGAAAAAGACCCGAATTGCGAAATTAGGGGGAGGACCGGGGAAAGCGGCCGCCCGGGGAGTACTCACCCGTGTTAAAGTCGTAGACGGTGGACTTGGATCCGTCTCGGCCTCCGCGGACGTCCAGTCTGGCCAGTTTCCTGTCGTAATGGTACCACAGCTGGGGAAAAAGAAGAAGAGGGTGAGCCGGGACGGGGCGGGCCCCGAGTCGGAAGAAAAACTTACCCTGAATGGAACGATGGTGTCTCGATTGTTCTTTTGGTCGTCGGTCAGGTTGCGAAATTCCCCGGAGACGAAGAATTTTCCGGAGCGAGCGGGCGGATCCGGGCCCTGGTTCCGCAGTCCCGGGCATCCGTATCCCGACGGAGGCTGAGCGGAGAAAGAGGGATTACAGAAGGATATTGCGGGGACGGCGGACCAACGGAAGTCTTACCCGGAGCATGCGGCTGTCGAAGACGAAAGTCCGGAACATGATGTAGTCCAAAGTCTGCTCGAACATCCCCTCGTCGGAGTCTTCCATCGGCTTTCCTTTTCCGTACAGTCTGACTCTGATGGGAACCATTTGCCGGCTGACGTTGGTGGGCGTAGCCCAACTCTCCTCTGAAAACACGCAAATTTCGGCTTTCCGTCCGTGGCTTTCTCCACCACTCCCGTAGAATTTGTCCAAATTCTATGGAGTGGTGCCCGCGCGGAATCCCGTCCGCTGCCCGAGCTAAAACGAGAGGGAATCCGACGTCCTTTCGTTCGACCGGCGCGGTGTCCGGCGCGATAAAGGACCGCGGTAGAGTGGCGGACTCGTTCTTGTCTTCGTAGTAAGTTAAGAAGCGGATAAGAGGTCGAGGCGACAGAACCGATCGAGGTTTCGTCTTGGACCCAGAGAGATCTGCCGAAGGGGGTGTGGCCGGAGAGTTTCTTAAATGGGAAAACCGCCACGGTTTTGGCCTTAACGCGCGAAAATATCTAAAGAATGGGTGCCCGGGCCTTGCCGGAAGCGGTTCCGCGCCGGGCCGTACGAAAAGACAAAGATTTCGGTCCGACCGGGCGGCGGACGGCCACGCGAAAGAAACGGAAGCCGAGGTGCGCTGGTTTAACGACGTTTAAATTATCGTTTCTAGAAACAGTTTGACCCCTTTCCATACCTAATCTCGCCCAGAAATTCGTACGACAATTCCGTGGATGGCTTTCCGGGTTTTCCTCTCTCTTTACTTTAAGGAAAATTACATAAAATCGGCGCAACTTTGGCGAAACGCGACGCCGCGGACGGAGGTAACCGGCCGGCAACGTTCCGGTAAAAGGTAGGTTAGGTTGGGGCGGGAGTGGCGAAGAACTTACCGGAGAAGAAGTAGTCGACCTGAATGTCGTCGTTGGCCCAGTAGTCGCCGTTGAACTTGTGACAGCGAATGCCTTCCACCGTGTCCTTCCCCACGTATTGCATCTGGTAAAAAATAAAAATCAAAGAACCAGAGGTCAACGGAAATCCGCCAAAGTCGAGCGCGCCGTTCTCTTTTTAGCCACGTCATCGAATGCCGGCTCCATCGTAATAAACACAGAGAAGCGATCGAAACTCTAAAGCGATTTAATGGCTCTGAATTGGCATTGGATACGAAAACTGTGATTCGGGAAAGCGGACTAACCATAAAGATGAGATGGGTGAAAGCCCGTGCGGGAATTAAGGAAAACGAGAGGAGGGCCGACTTCTTGGTCCAAGAGGCAGTTCAACGCCAATAATATCATATTGCGGGATCTCTCTGCCGTATATCAAAAAACTGCTTAGGCAAGAAACGCTCGCCCGAGTATCTCGCCATTCCGCCAGATACGTACGGCGAGAAGGGCCACTCCCAAATGTGAAGAAAAGAGTAAGAGAATTAAATTGGTTACCGCTAGACCACCCGAGGACACAAATCTACTCGGGACGTTCCAACAGCAAAGCAAACTTGGCAAAAATTAAGAGAAGAGAAAGCGCGGTTTGTGAATGTGGTGAACAAATTTAACGTTTAGACCAGGGGTGTCCAACCTTTTTGTTTCTCTGGGCCGCATGGGAAGAAGTCAAGGAGTTTTGGGCCACAAGTATATATAATATACTTATATATACTTGTGGCCCAATATACAATTATATTTATATGTACAAGTATATTTAAGGATTAACATGTCTAGATTATAATAATAAGTATTAAAACTTTATCAAGAAAAAGGATATTTTAAAAGTTACTTCTACAGACACTTTCAATTTTTACTTAGAAATAGATAAATTTCATTTATTATAAACGAGACAAATGGAAATTTATTTGAAAAACACAAATATTTGTTACATTTGGGTCTCTAATTAATAAAAAGCGACGAAACACCATTTTAAAGTGCATTTTTATTCAAGTAATAAAATTATAAATAATATGTAGCCCAAAAAGTAGCCAAAGCGCCAAATGATATTTTTTACGTCAAACAAAAAAAATAGCCACATTTGGCTCAATGTAGCCAAATCTTGCAACATTGGAAAAAATACTAAATAAAACAAAGGATTATAGACCCAAGTGCAGGGAAAGGAGAGAAAGGACAAAAGATAAAATAGTGAGAAAGGTTGGAAAATTAAGGGTCAACAGAAGATCTATTTAATCTTTCTCACTACTACATCTTTTGTCCTTTGTCATCTTTCCCTCCTTTTCCCAAATTTCGGTCTATAATCCTTCGAGTCACAACTCCAGCTTTATTTAGTAATCTTTCCGCATTCACACATCTCCAAGTATTTTAAAATATTCCCTTTCCACTCAAAAATAAAATATGAATAAAGGTTTACTGCTTTGTGAAACTTTTTTTTGAGTTTATGCCGTTGAAATAGATAAATAATAAAAAAAATTAAAACATTTTGTCGGTTTTGTTTACACGTTTATTGGGCCACATTGGAACTTGCCTTGGGCCGCATGCGGCCCGCGGGCCGCGGGTTGGACACCCCTGGTTTAGACCATCTAACGAACGAATGGCTCGGATTCGAAAGAGACGGGATGCAATTGCGCCTGCAGGTAATACATTAATTACGGACTCGTACCACCTAATAAGACAGAGCTATCTTAGAGCCTTTGCGCGGAAAATCCTGGCGTAAGGGTTCGAGACGCCAGCTGCTTCCCGACATTGTACGGGCGACGAGTAGCCGCAATCGTTCGTTCGACAAGATCCTACGTACTGTACAATACAGTACGTTACTTTTACGACTGTACTTTTCTTATATTTGTATGTTTGATAAATGGTTTGTAAGTCTAACGTTTACTTAGAAATAAAGAGACGTTTTCCTGGCATTGCCTATGCGAGACAATCACGTAAGGAGAAATGACCAACATCTAATGAAAAAAATAAAAAATGCCGGAGCGGCGGGAGGTCGGCTGTCTGGCCGTTGGTAAAATACCCTGATACATCCGAAGCGCCGTCTATCAAAATTTTTCGGGCAGGCGGTCAGTCTGGCCCGATCTAGCACCGGGCCAGTAGAGCGAGTACTCCCTCCCGCTTTCCGTCTGGGTAGTTCTTTTCCTAATCCTCGAAGGACCTTTACGGATAAACAAAAAATTCGCGACTGCTAGCCTATTCTTCAAATATTGATATAAAAGAAAGTAATAAACGACATTTATCCGTTGACCGAAATCACATTCCTGGCGGTGAAAGCCGAGTTAACCCTGAGTGCAACGGGCGCCATTTTGTGGGAGCGCCGATCCGACGTCCAACGGTAGCTTCTCGTTATAGAACTGTACTGCGCCCAGCCCTTTTTTTCATCGTTTGTTCTCCTTTTTTTTATTGTCCGCGGGCGCAGCTTCCCAGAGGATCAAAAGTGTTAAACGCTGGGCTTCTTCGACAATAAAAGCTTTACGCGACCGTTCTCGCCTAAGCTACGTAACTAAATAGGGCACGGAACTTCGGGGGCTCCGCCTCACAAATTATTTTAAACGATTTACGGATAGGGTCGAACGGATTTCTCGGATGGCGTTACCACGCGCGTCTTTCTATATTATTACTTTACGACAATTACTTCCAGCACCTACGCCTGGATCTTCCTTCCGGACTCGATTCCGCAGCCGGTTTCCCGGCCGCGGCCGCGTAAACTACGGGCCGGACCCGGGCCAAACGTTTTCTTTCCCGTTCGTCGACGTCTCAGTCGGCGGAAGCGGGAGGGGGTGGCGGAAAAGGTTACTTCGAGAACGCTTACCTGCGGATTGTCGGCGCCCGATCGGAGTAAAGAAGTGGGGCCGAAGTAGATGGTTTTTCCGCCGGGCGAATACAGCCAATTGGTGAAGTTGTAGTTGAGCAGGTAGTCGGAACTTCCCGCCTTCTCCACCCGACAGGCGTCATCTGCGGAAAGAGAAAATTCGGAAGGGTCCGGGGCTTTTCTTCCCCTTTCCCGGCCGGCCGCTTCCGTCGGAGAACGGAAGCGTGGGCCCGGAGAGGAGGAGATGCCGAAAGACGCTGACCTTTGAGCACGGCGATTTGGTCCTGGGTGGGGTAGAAGAAGACGCTTTCCACCTTTCCTTTCCGGATGATTTCCACTCGGGTCAGGTTCTTGGCCGCGAAGTAATACTCGGTGACGTATATGCTCTCGTCCTGCAAACGGAAAAAACACTTTCGAACCTCTTCTCTTCCGGAAACCGGAAGAAAAGAGGCCGAAGGAGCTTACCTGCGGTCTGTTGTTTATTTCGATCTGAGCCACAAAACCGTTTCGCATCAAGTTGGTCACGTCCGGAAACGAAGGATCTGCGAAGCGAGGCAAATTATTGATATCAATCTGCCGACAAGAATAGCGAGAAGCGGTCGAACATTCGGTGACGTCACGGTCGACTGGAGTCGAACGTCGAGTAGTTTGCCGGGCATATTTCCGCCCGGTTTCCCCGCGGACGGAGCTTAACGGCGCTACCGTCCGGGTGTCGACGGATGGCGGTGGGTGTAATAGTCGGCGTTTATTTGTTTAATGAGAGGAAAGTCGTAACATAGCAGGTACGTCGGAAGATGTCCCCAGAAGCCAGATTCTAGACACTTTTCGTTTACGAAAAGAAAAACTTGTCTAACTTTATCTAAAGTCCGCATTATCGAACTTTTTAATTCGCAATCGTTTCTACTACAAGCGGCAATTTGTATTAAATAGGAAAATTATAAGCTTTCTTCCTACTCCAAAGTTAATTTCGGTCTTTTCTTAATCCCTTCTTCGGACAACTTTAAACAAATTCATTTTCTTTTTTAACATTAATTGTTTCTAACTTAAAGAATTTCTACCGTCGACAGTTGGGTCATTTTGTCACGGATCGATTCCGTCCGTATCTTACGTAACGAATTATCCAGTTAATAAATATAATACAATTAAATATTTATAAAGCGAATGTAATTTAATTTGATTAGGCCGAGAAAACTTAATTTACTACGACAGATATAATTACAGTCGCCCCCCCTATAATTACGGTCCCTATAATTACGATTCCTATAAAACTACGAAAAAATATACGTATTTTCGAAATGTTGAGTCGGATTAGTGTAGAATCGATTAATTTTATGGAAGAAAACCTTTCAATCAGCCATAGCCCGTAAACTTGACACGTGTCGGGCTGTATTGGAACGACTTGTAAGAAATCGGATTCCTAATAAATTGGAACGTATCTATATCTTATAGGGGGTCGACTGTATAAAAATAATAATTTATTTTTATAATTATATCTGGCTGGCGTACGACGTATTATCCATGTACTGTACGTAAACCTATATTAATATCGATACGAAATTACAAAATTCGTTATAAAACACATTACATAGAAAGTTCTTTCCGCTCGGTGTCCCATCCGCCCTTCTCGAATTTTTTGCCGCGTTTTCCCACGTTTTTCGTCACTGGAAAGCGCAAAAGTCTATATACTTTACGTCCGCCGTTATTAGAACAGACCCGTGGTATTGTTTTTGAAAAATAAAATATAAACCAAGAAAGCCCGCTTAATTACTATTAGCGCGTTTGGGTTCTGGTTCAATCGTTATACGTCGATACCCGGTCGGACCGTTAATTAAGCTCCGCCGACGGGAAAACCGGTCGGTGGGTTTTAGAAAGGCGCCTTTGCCAGTCGGTTGGATGACGGGGACAGTTACGACTTTATAAAGTTGCCGGTTCCGGGCTAAACCACTTCCGTATTTATTTAGCCGTAGAAAAGCGCGAAACCAACGAAAAGAATTGCCGGTGGAGTCTCGAGTAATACGAGGAGGAACCGGTAACGGCCGGGCAGTCGGATCTAACCATTAATTTTTTGGACCGAGGTAAAAATACGATATGTCGTTTACGGCAAAAGATAGGTAAGACTACGGGAGGATTTCGATATTTTACCCAACGCCCGGAGCGCGGGTCCCGTAAAAACCGCGGATAAATAGAGAAAAGTAAATATAAGCTTTATTTCTTTGTTTTAAATAATAACTAAATTTTGTAATGGGCAGTTTTAATAAAGAGTTACTTTAATACGGGAAAATTAGTGCTATATTAAGTTTAAAAACTATTAGATTTAGTTATAGTAAATAATTGCGCGGGTGTTGGAGACGAATAAAAATATAGCTGGTTGGATTATTATACCGCCAGTCGAAATTAAACTAACGAACCTTTAACGTTCGTACCTTAATAAATAGCCTAGAATTTTAGATATCGAAATATTCAATAGCGAACTCGAAAAAAATCCCCTGGTAACGCGTAATTAAATCTTTGGTGGGCATTGTTAAAAGTTAACTTAAAAAATTAAACTGAAAGTATGCGTGGGTATCGAAGGAAAATACACGAGCGTGTCTATTAATAGTCTACGATCGAACGATTTAATTTATGAAAGTTTTTCGTAGACACGGTACGATCGATTTCGGAGGTAATGCCGCGACGGTCCACGTCATATTTCGTCCGGGTAACGCTTCCGGAAACCTTCGGTCTGGCTTTTCTCGATTTCTACTCGGGCCGTCCGGATAAATGTCGGAACAGAGAGCGCTACGGTTATAAGAAAAAACGGCCGGAGACGTAATGTAGCCGAATATAAATTTATATCTACGGTTAAAAATGACGAATTTTTGTCGTATTTTTGGGTTAGCGCTGGATATATTTACCCGGCATTGTAGCCGGGACTCTCCCGGGAATACTTTCCGAAGTTATTTCCGATTTTCCGACTCGGAAGTTTTTCTTACGCGTTATTTGATTCGACGCGGTTGGGCGGAACTATGATTATAATATCGAAAAATATCCTCGAAATCGATCTTTTTCGTGGATATTTTTCAAATAGACGTTACAAAAATACGAAAAGTAACTTTTTGGCCGAGATAAAGCTAATTTTTGTTTGCCGTAATTGTAAAAAATTGTCGAAAAAGAAAACTTGCCACTGTACGACGAGATTTAACAGCAAAAATCTCTTACGATAAATAATGTTTGCGCCCGACGTCCTAGGCTAAAAGTCGGTTTCGATAAGTTCGGCGATTTCCGTAGGTAGTTCGGCTTTTTACCTTCTGGCCAATTAAAAATAAAGAAGTAAATTTACATATACGGTAAACGCGTATCAAATAGAAAACGCTGTCTTTTTGAAAGGCGAATAAAAGCGCACGTATTTTTCGTTTAAAATTTTATTTATCAAAATGCTCGTTTTTACATTCGATTAGACTTTTCCAACGGGAGAATGGTTCGAATATAGCATTTTTAGCATTAAAAATCGAGTTACTTCCTCTTTTATCATCGCGCCATTTGTAAATTGTTTTCCACGTCGAGATACGATTATCCGAAGATAAAAAGAAGTGCGGTAATCCAACGGAGATAAGTCGGCGGAATAGGAAGGTCGAGATAAAAGTTTTCGTCCCAATTGCATTTTTTATTTCTTGTCATTTCTGCCACGCGTGCACGAGCCTTATCTCGTAACAACGAAAACGCCTCGACCATTCGGCCAAGACGGTTGTTTTAGCCTTAAATTAATTAATTTCTCACCTATTCTTCGCAGCCGTTCGCCGAAAAAACGTGCCGCGACGAAGGTAGATTTCTTTTCGAGAGTCGTTCGAATCATTTATAAAAATGGTATGGTTAAACTGTCCTCCCGCCGAGAAAGTATAAGCTAATGCGAAGGTAACTGTTTTGACCATTAGAATTATTTTAAACAAAAGAAACGTGCATTTTATTGACGTTTGAAAAAATGGCATTATTCATTTGGTTACCCGATGGTTCTACTACTCGATGCGTCTTATTCGTATTACGATTAGCCTGTGGCGTCGGATACGTAAAAGAAGTTAAAAACGCGTTTACCGTAATTCGTTATAAAATTCATTTTCTATAGTTAATTTTAAAGCTTTTCTAACGCGCACGAAGAGGAATAATACCCAGGCGAAGCTTTCGAGTTAATAAATAAATAGAAAGCGGAAATGCTTGGCTAAATTACGACTTTAAGCCACCAACTTCGCCAGTTCCTTCCGCGCTCGACATGGCCACTTCTTCTCTGCTCGCGCGTACACTGGCTCGACTCGATTCTGGGGGCGTATCGTAGCTCCGCGGTGGGGGCGCCCGGGTTTCTCGGTTTTACCATACGGTAACCCCGCGATAGATACGCTTCGACGTCGTCTCGTTACTTTTAGCCATTCGATAATTCGTTTCGACTGATCGATTAGCCGCGATATTCCCGGTCGACTTATTTTTCGTCGTAGCCTACGCGACGACGCCGGGTTTCGTGGCATTTAAAATCGCGGAGATAGCCAAGTTTTCTAAGATCCGTATATCCCTTCTTTTAGCCGTATCGGTGACGCCTTCGCCTTTACTAAGCCGAAGTTACGTCGTCGGCCGGCGAAAAGAGTTTAATAGATAATTAATATAAGCGGAACCGAGACCGCCGGTTACGAATACTTTCGATAACCGTCCGCGGAAATTACGTAAGTTTTGTTTCTAGGCGGCGATGTAAACTCCGGTAATATTTTATCTCCGCCACCGTAGTTACGTAGAATAAAAAGACTTCCGGAAACCCTCCCAGTGGCTCGGCACCAGGAACTTAAATTACGGACGACGGCTTTAATTAATTAATTAATGGAACGGCCGGATGCGGTGGTAAAACGGAACTCGCTGTACCACCGCGCGGATTTTTATGCGTTGGACGAAACTCGTCCCCGGTCTAGACCTAAATCTTTATAAATACTATCGCCCGGTCACGCGGCCTTTTGGGGCGAGAGGGCACCTATCCCCCTTTTTGTAAATCTTGGTAATATATATACAGTGGAACCTCGGTATACGTCTGCTTTAGAATACGTCAAATTCGGAATACGTCCTGTTTAGACGAAACAAATTTTGCTCGGTATACGACTTAATTTAATTACTGTATACGCTCCCATCTATGAACAAGTTGCACTATCGGTATACTACACCAGACTAGACGTTCGCGGTGCCACAGTTTATAACTTTGTTAAATTTCTTCTGATTTTAATTTGTAAGTAAAATTTTATTATTTTTATTAACCAAAAATTGCAAAAAGGCAACAGAAAAATAAAAAAAATGACTAGAATCACAATGGAACTGAAAAAAGAGATTGTTGAGAAATACGAAGATGGCACACGTTTTCGAGATTTAACTGTTGCATTCCGTATTCCGAGAATGACGATATCGACAATCGCGAAAAATAAAGACATTATTAAATCTGCTAACGTTGCGAAAGGGGTTAAATCAATTTCTAAACAGAGATCGAAGGCATTAGATCGTGTCGAGAAATTGCTTTTGCTTTGGATAACTGAAAAACAGTGTGCTGGCGACAGCGTATCAGAACTGATATTAAAAATCACTTGAAATGTGCGAAACATAAGGCAAACCTAGTAGCAACAGAAGCAATTATTTGCGAGAAAGTTAAAAAGACACATGCTGATCTCATGAAGAATCAACCAGCAACTAGCCAGGATAGCTAGGTGTTTAAAGCCAGCCATTTTTTTTTTACATGAGAACGGATTAATCGTTTTTACATTACTTCTTATGGGAAAGGTTGGTTCGGTATACGTCCTATTCGGTATAAGTCCAAACATCGGGAACGGATTAAGGTCGTATACCGAGGTTCCACTGTATATTATAATCATATTTATAACTTATACATATATATATATATATATATATATATATACATATATGCTATAAATATGATTAAGACTAAAAATACGAGTTAAGTTACGAGTTAGGAAAAGGAATTGTTTTGGAACGACATACCCGTAGCGTGGTTAATTATGTCAGAAACGATTAACAAAGCGTATAAAAGAAAAATGGTTCCTGGAAAATAAATTCTTTCCGTGTTCTTTTATTGTTTTTCGTTTTAATTCTCCTTAACGTGTATAAATATGTTTGTTAATTACAAAATCGTTTTAACTGGTTTAACTCGTTTCTTAAAAAAATATTTAAATTTACCGGATAGCGGCTCAATAGAAAAGAATGGCGATCTTTAATTAATAAAGAAAATAATCAAAATCATTTTTAAGAATAAAAATGGAAGGTGGGAGATAAGGAGAGTCCAAAGTATTCGAGGCCATTTCTTTGCCTCCGACCGAAGTACGAGTCGTTTTTGATAGGAAATGAAAAATTTCCTTTAAGTTTAAAGTTGTCGAGATTGATATAGCTCCTGGTACCCCGGACGGTTTCGGAAGTTTTATCTTCTCGTTCGTTTATTAAACTCTTTCCCCACGCGGAGTAAATTCCTTACGGAAACGACTAGGAAATTTCTTTATCCTCCCATTTGTTCGGGGGCGTCCGTACATCGGGGCGCGTGGCCCGTTTTCAGTCGGGGTTGCCCTTTTCCTAATCCCCGAGGGGGCTCGACCGACGGAAAATTCGCGACTTCTAGCCTATTGAGAAAATTTAACCCCTTAAGGACCCGAGTGTAAGGAAAGCCGTCGTATCCTTACACGGCCCTCCGATTCCGGCTAAGCCAGAGGGGAAAGACAAAAGCGCTACTCACCGTCCGGGTCGTCGGAACGACCGGGATGGATCCCCAGGCACAGGAGAAGAAGAAACGGCGCCGCCACCTTCATCTCGGCCACTTTCGCCAATGCCGTCGAAAGGGTAACGGATTGTCTTTTCGGGCCCGCGATTCCCACTCCCGCCGGCAGGAGACGGAATCCGCCCCCCGCCCGGACGGACTTCGCCCCCGTCCCAGATAACCAGAACAAAGGGGGGCGTCTCCTTATCGACCGCCGGAAACGACCTCCTCCTTTCGTTTCTCTTACGGAAGGTGCGCGTCCGACTTTTTTAGTCGGCTTCAAATTCTCCCCCCACCCCAAGGTATCGGTCGGACGCTGGCCGCGCGTGCTTCCCAACGAGACGCGTACGCCCGACGTCGGAGCGGTCGTGGCCCGGCGCCGTAACTGGGAAACGTGGGAACGGCGGTGTCCCGACCGGGTCTGAGATTTTACTTTTTGCTCCGCTATTTGTTTTCGAAGGGAAAGACGAGCCATAGAAAACGGTGGGTTATTTTTTTAAATCGAACCAAAAACGTTAAACTTTGAAAATAAATTTATAATATAGATAATATTTTTGACCATCCCATTCGGAACCCTTTCGTCCCGGGCCCGTCGCACGCTTCCATCTTATAGAGTCATTCTTTTCTCCCGCCTACTCCTCGTCGCGCTTTTGGTTCTTCTAACCGCTCGAACGAAAAGTTGTGTCCGAACGGAGGTATTTCGTTTCGTTACTTCCCGCGCCACCACCCCAGAATGAGGCGGCCGGGTCTTTTTAAAATCGACCGAAAAACGAGGTCAGAACGTGTTTCGCTGACTTCGAAGAAGACCGTATTTTTCGGTCGTTCGATTCAATTAGCCGATTTTCTGGCCACCTCCGTGCGCTGTCCGCGTTAAGGCTCCTTTTTATCTTTTTTATCCGGCACGCCGGTTGTACGGAGGTGTTTTAAAAAAGTCCGTCGACTTTTAATCCGTGCCCGTGCCGGCGCGGTGTATCGAAAATAAATTAAATCCTTATTTATTTAAAATCTACTTTAAAGGAATCCGACTCCGACGAATAATATTAAAATATTTGAATTTTAAATATTTTTAAATGTAAAATTAATTTTACTCCGGGTGATAAAATATAGGGTAGGGAAAAATGCCTTGCCTGATATAAACGAAACCGCTAGACGAACGTATTTCGAAATGACATCTTACCCGGCTTATTTTTACTGAGGTGGGAAAGCGTTATTATTTAATAGTGTATTGCGCAATACGGGTTCGAGTAGTTTTTTGGAATTTTCTTTTCTTCGTTTTATTCTTCTTCTTCGAATCTGTAGAGCGTACACGCCGGACTCCTTTTCGAAATCCGTCACCGGACTCGGTGAAAACGTGCGATGGTTCGGTATCTTACCCGTCGTATTACGAATTTGCTTATTTTAGCCTAGGTTGTTACGTTTATCGCCGAGTGTCGAGATCGGAAAGTTCCGAATCGGGGGGAGAGTGGGGTGTTCGCATTTCCTGGATTCTCAGAGAATAAGCGTTGTATAACGACGAGTAGACGGGGTCTGGTGCTCGGATACTATCGATAGCGCTATCGGTACTATCGATGTTTAATGTTTTTTCTAATGGACATTCTACAATTTAAAGATAAGAGAAATATTGTTTTCCTCGACAGTACCGAGAACTACACGGTTAACGGTTAAACTTAGAAAGAATAGATAGCGCTTTACTGACAGGAAAAATTTTTAAATCTAATTTTAATACCAGATGATAAAAAATAAATATTGTTTTTATGTGAAAAATACGATAATAAAATTGGACTACCGATAGTAATGATATTTTTAAGAACCACTGGTGTAAATGGTCACCGCCCGACGAGAAAAATAAGCCGGTATTTCACCGGCCATCGAGATGTTTTCCGTGTCGATAGCAAAAGGGCGACTAATATAAATAAAATATTGGCAATATTTGTTGCGTGCGATTCACGACCGTATTCTATTGTCCGAGATAAGGGAGCTGCGCTATTTATATACGAATTAGAACCAAGATATAAACTACTGTCGCCAAAATATATCGGCAACATACTCGTATCCAACTTATACAAAGAGTGTAAAGAAAAATTGAAAGTTTCGATGGATAAAGCGAAACGTTTATTCGTAACTACCGATATGCGGACTTCGATAAATAATCAGTAGTGTTGTAACGAATATTCTGTTACTATTCGGTATTCGGCCTATTCGGCCTATTTTTCACTATTCGGCCGAATACCGAATATTCAATCACTATTCGGCCGAATACCGAATACCTAAAAACAGGAGTAAGAAATAACAAAAACACAGTAAATTAATCGTTTTGGTATTTAGATTTAATGTTATCGAGTTAGTGTTGTTTGTTTACATTTATTTATAACTTGTAACATGCACAAAATAAAAAAGAAAATAATATTAGTCACTTGTATTCACAATTTATAATTACAAAGATCAGCAACACTCCATTAGAAATGTCTTCGGCACATCGTAGAATGTCGATAATGCGTGATAACGTGGAAAACGTATCTGTAATCTTTATGTACAATTTAGTCTCTATGGCGTGACACCGCGACGAGATCTCGCACCACCTCAAAATCTTTCTAGGTCGACCTGTGGTTCGGCCCGTGGAAAAAGTTTTCTTTCCAATTCGGCCCGGGGGCAAAAACTATTGGCCACTCCTGGTCTAGCCCCGAGCGAGCATTAGTTCTAAATTATGACGCTAGGACGAACGGCGCTAATGACGGGAACTGGATTTGTGTAAGTTTCGTTTTCGGTTAGCGGTGACAAAATATTTTGCTAAAATACGGTGGATTGTCCGTCGTATCGAGTGGAATGCGGCGAATGTAATTTGAAATAGAATCGTAAGCAAAGCTTAAAACATTAAAGCCAAGCAAAGAAAGGACAATAACGGGAATGATAAAGATATCAAATTATTTCAATGTAGTTTGCGTTCGGCTAAATATCATAAAAAGGAAGAAATATTGTCACACTGGCGCGAGATACACGATATTATATTTGTCTTACCAGACGCCCCGTTTTGACCGAGATTGTCCCGGTTTGATGATATGGTCCCAGCGTCATTTCGTCCCGGTTATTTGGTAAAATTTTAAAAGCCCCGAATATACAAGAAGTAAAATTGCGATTTGGCAACTAAATAATCCCCTCTGTTACACTGGCTGTTGCCATTGTAAATATTTTCTATCTACATCTAAGTACTTTTAATTTTAATGCGTAGATGTTTATAGCACGCGGCCTAACGAATTTAGATGTTTTATTTTTTCATTCAGTTATTTTTTCACAGAACTTGTAATAGCCCGTAGCTTATGAGATCCAGATATTTTTATTTTATTTCGTTTCAATTAGAGTTGGCAACACTGAAACTTACACTGATTGCGCCATTGTTACGCGTATCCTATCTTAGTCGAGTTCAAATTGCGAATCGGTATTTGCGATTATTTTGTACTGTACTGTACATTAAGTTAATTTAAATCCCCAAAATGACAAAAGGAAACCGTATATTTACCGACGATTGAAAAAATCTTTGATGGTATTGACAAAGCGAAATACGAACTGTGCTTTTCAGAATTTTCATTAACTCGTAGTGGGCGTTTGGACTTAAATAACTTCTTAATAATGAGACGCGTTCGGTTGAGTTATTAAAAATTGCTTTTAACTCGTTGTTTTTTGATAACAACTTTTTATATAGACTTTTCAACCATAGCTACTTATCCTAGTAGGCTTTATTTTCTTTTGGTAGTATTTTCTCAAAACTGTCCCGGTTTGAGAAAAAACTGTTATGATAAGTCTATATTATATGTTTATATAAAAGCTTATTCCTTGGAATCTAATGAATACTGGTAAATGTATATTTGAATTGCTAACCGAAATTTATATACAGTGGAGCATCGATTATTCGACCCCCGATTAACCGTCACATCGGCAAATTTGAAATGTCCGCTAGTGATATGGCGCTACAATATTTGGCTATGTTTCGGATACCCCGCGTTTCTTTAAGCGGCAAGAGTGTAGCGAAATGACGTCACGAGTAATGTTGGCCAATTAGAAATCAGTTTCAGTGTGTTCGCTGTAAAGAGCTTCTGGAGCGCTGCATAAAGAAACGCGGGGATACTTTAACATCCTTCGTTTCCAATTATACGAGCGCTAAGGTGGATTTTCTTTTTTGCTAGACTTATTATACCATCAGTAAAAGGAGAAAGTTTTTCTAAAGTTATTTTAAAGTAAAGTAATTTTAATTTAAAAAATAAAAATTAATCGATTTTAGACGGTATTAAACATAACTTTGTCATTTATTAGGGAGCGCGGTCTTTCCACTTGCAAAAAAGTCTCGACGGCGTCTTTTTGCGAATTTAATTATATTCGGAAAGGTCTATATATTTAGAAATCGAGTTACGTATCGGTTTTATATACGTTTATATACGGTCGACCGGCAGCGCTAGCAGCAGCGCTCCTAGTGAGCAAAAGTGGCTGTAGACGAGTAGCGGTACGGATAGGAGAACGGCGAGAGAATTGTTCGGCGGGACGACACCGCGGAAATCAGATGGCGCGTCGATCGGCACGTGGGTGCGAGGGCGGAAAGGGTGTCGTCCCATAGCGTAATCGAGAAGAACCGTCCGAAGGTAGGTACCGACGTCTTTTCCCTATCCTAAGATTAAGTTTAGAAATCGAATTGTAATCGGCCGATTACAATTATTTATGGCGTAAATTTAAATACATATTAATTTAACGCGAGTTTGACGATTGTTTTGACTAACCATTGGCATAATTTACTACTTAGATGGCCGAAGTGGAAAGAGGTATTTATTATTATTTTATTCCTTTCTTAAATTAACGGTTAAGAGTTTACTGTCTACCGATTAATTAAGGATACGACGTAAATTAATTACTTTACTAATCGCATTAAGTAACCCGTCGTTTGACGAGTCGGGACCAGCGGTCTCGTCGGTCCGACTCGATAGGAAATGTCCATTTTGGAATGTCAAGGCCGAGGAAAAAAAATTGTAACCGATCGAAACTCGCGTCTCATTTTAGCATTTCTTCGGTCTTCGTTCTCTTTATCGCGATAATATTGCTCTTTTCCCGCTGGAAGGTAATTGTTGGTAAAAATGGTACATTGTATACACACGTATAATAAGTGTCGGACCTACGTAAAAAGTTTATTATCTACGGGAAAACGATTACAAAAATAATTCCTTGTAGCCTACTGCGGTGTTTCTCGACCTTTTAAGCCCGAGAACCAGTAAAATGAAAAAATTCTACGGACTAAGGTAGACCTAAATTTTGAAATTATCGACGTTCGGGACGTACCGTGTGCATTTACCGGTTGATGTAAAAATATATTTCTAATACGCGCGGAAATCTAATTAAATTGCAAGTAAACTATTAAAAGCGAATCGTCATCGAACAAAGTTCTAATCTTTATTAATTTAAGTGTGCCTAAGGATCGCCTGTCGGACAACTTTCCAATTGGTTTCCTCGCACGAAAATGGAAATCGAGTATATCTGCTGCGTTTTGCGTGAAAGTTTTGTACTCGGCGACCTTTAAAAAAATAATTTTTTTCGGAAGTTAATCGGAAATTTAAAGATTCCGTCGAAATTCTCTTAGGTCCGGTTATCGTATTTTCCGATCCGTCGCCTTTTAGGCCGAGAATCTTCCTTTGGCATTAGCGTAGCCAGGGGATCCATTATGCCCCGGTCGCCACTCGCCTAGGGCGCCAAATGGTCTCCGAGACAAACGAGATTTGTTTCTGGAGGGGACGGCGGGGGGGCGTCGATAAAGTGTCGTGCACCGGGAGCCAGTTACCTTCGCTACGCCGACGTCCTTTGGTAGCGGTTATCGGCCCGTCGGCCCGAGCTAGAAAATAGTTCTTGAAATAACGTAATACCTTTAATGCATCGTATTCGTAGACTCGGATTTACGACAATACTAAAAATTCCCAGTTTGCCTGTATGGAAGTGTCCACTCTCCGACATATTTTATTCCTGTTCGACCGCCTACGAGAACTTCGATAAAAACTTTAAAATTCTGATTAAATTATGGAAACTTGTTATGGAAAACTGTAATTCGTGCCATTGGGAAGTGATGCCTTTGTAAGATCAATATTAATTGTGTGATATTCTTATAGTTACTCTAAAACTTTTATAGCTGATTTAGGAGTTTAGATTCATTTCTTCTTTAAATAAAACTTATACAACACAAATTTTAATAAATATCTTTCAATATGCAGACCAATTAAAACTAATTAAAATTAGTCTAATGGAACTCTTAAGCACTTTATTACTTAAGACTTCCATTAGACTAATTGTTTTTTAGAATTTTTTAAAATTTTAAAGTATGCAAGTAAATACTGTTTGACAAACCATAATAAAATTTGATGTGTCAAATTTTTTTGTTGTTTGCCAATAACAAATTTAAATTTTGTAAAGTTAGGAAAGATGTGTGTGACTTAAGATAATCAACAACCAAAGAGGAGTGTTAAAATGCTCAAAATGCATATTGTAAGATAAGTAGGGTAGGAACTTTGTATGGACACGAGTTGTATGTTGGTTCGTTAAAAGACCAAACAAAGAGAAAAAATAATAAACTGTGTGGTTTTAAGAAAATGAAAAATAATGTCTGTTTTCTCTGACTGAGGAATATCAAATAATTCTGGCATATTAGTGATTTTTCAGATTTTCTGTTTTTCTCAAAAGAAAAATGGTCCAAAAACTTCATCACAAGATATTGCCATGAGTGGACTAAAATTTTGATTTGTATTTTATGGGCAAAACTGTCTCAAGATATCAGATTTTTATTTTATTAAGCGTCTTAATGTGGAAGGTAAGTTGTTGACATTCCATATACCTTATTTACTCAAAATGTATAATGCACTTTTTTCAGGTTTTAATTTCTTTGAAAATAGAATGCATTCTAGACTTGATATAATATGTTGTGATTGGCAATTTCTTCTGCCGTGTGTCTTATTTTTTTTGTTGACGTTAGGCGCAATCTCTTATCTCGGATAAGAGATTATACCTAACGTCTGCCTCTAATTCCAAATTACTTAACGTCTAATCATTAATAATAGCAAATTTATAGCCCGATTAATGACGGCGATTGTTTGGTCGAGTTTCGATGTGTCGGGCTTTGGAAAGTTTATTATTTTTTTGCATTATTTTAATGATTTTATTACACCAATATTTGTAATAGTAAATATTTAAGAGGTAAACTCGTCACAATCTCATCAGTCTATTACTATGTTGCAAGAACTTGGATGATTATACCCAAAAAAGTTGTGTGGCACTCTTGATGTTGCATTTCTGATCCTTTGAATGGTACTGAGGACAATTACTTGCAGAAAGATAAGGGCAATAAATCTGATCTTGATTCAGAAGAGCCTAATGCAGAGTGAAGAGGTTTCTAATACCATGGGAGACAATGATATACAAGTTATTTTACTATGTAATAAATACTGAACAAATTTATGTTGACAGAATTGGCTGTATTGGCATAAATTTGTCTCAAGTTGTCCATTTTTTCAAAAAGAGAAAAAAGAATAATAAATGCTTGGGTGAGCATGTAGAAATTAAAGTGCATTGTAAATGGAAACAAATAGATCTATTTAGCTATTTTAGAGCTACATTTTAAACTTTAATTTTTAAGACACTGATAGCAAAAAAAATTGGGTATGGGATAAGTAGAAACATCCATTTTTATTGTTTCTGTTGACACACAAATTATTATTATTACAAAAAAATTACCCTGAAAAAAGATCATTCGTATAAAAAATAATTAAAATATGAGAGATTTTAATGAAAATGCTATAAAATGGTACTCTAACACACTTTAACAATTTTTTTAATAAAGTGAGTCTTATGATGCCAATGAAATTTGTCAAATATTGAAACTGTATCCAGTCATCATAACATGCAAATGAGATTGGCATATAGAATAGTGTACCAGTCTAACAAATCTTGTCCTTTGAAAAATGTGTCTCAGGAGATAATGTCGAGAAATTTCGATTTGTTGGTTAGTTCCTTTGTCAGGTGAATACAGAATTTTCTTGAAATTTTGAGTCTATTCGCTCCAGGTTAGTGCGTTACTTCATATCACAGTATTTCCTAATTTTTTTATTTCCTCAACATGGTGTCACATAATTGATTTTAAAAATGCTGTCCTTGATTTACAACAGTCTTCTCTAAGAATTCTTCAAATATTATTTTGAGTAATCAATGTTGTTACAGGTCATTAAATCCATTTGTGGAATCTATTTATTATTATGAATTTATCTTAAATTATTTTTCTGCAAAAAAATTTAAAATTACTTGTGGTTCCATCTGTTATATTTTATTTAAAACCTTTTTTTATTATTACTTATAAAATTGCAAAAAGCTAACTTTTGAGGAAAGCGAAGACTTTTATAAAAAATTTAAATACTAATAAAGAATAAAATTTTAAGCCTGACCCCACTCGAGATGTGACATGTGACTACCCCTAAATCTATAACCACCAAAATTTAATACCATCAATTCCTCTAATGGAGAAACCTCCTTATAAAATTTCAGAAATTTTCAATAAAAGTCTTAGGAGTTATTATGCTTCAGTGTGGTTGAACAAAATCATGCTCACCACACATACATGCTAAAATACATAAATATAGAAAACTTCCAAAGGTTTTTTGCTCTTCTCAACATTTCAAGATCTCGGGGTCCAAAAATGTAAAAATTTTGGGAGGTCATTCTTTGACTGATTGCCATACTTTCCCTCTGCTATACATAACAGCCTGGAAAGTAAAAATGATTATTGCTTTTTCATAAAATCTTTAAAGTGTCATTTGTTGTTTTTTTTAATTTGAAATTCAGAACTGATTACCAGTTTTATTCAATAATAATTGCCCTCATGGCTAGTATAGCTGCATTTATACTATTGAGTTGGAATCCAGGGCTGTGGAGTCGCGTAAAATCTACCGACTCCGACTTTTCCTTATGATCCGACTCCGGCTAAAACACCAAAACTCCACAACTTCGACTCAACAGCCCTGCCAGGGCTGTGGAAGTCGCGTAAAAATCTACCGACTCTGGCTAAAGCATCAAAACTCCATGACTCCCCCTCCGACTCCGACTCCACAGCCCTGGTTGGAATAGAAGTAGCTGTATGAAAGAATTTTTGATAACTTATGGAAACAATGTAAAATTAATAAATACCATAAATTATGGTAGAAGGATGACATATGTATTTAACAAACAAACTTTAATGAAAAATACGCAAAATATACAATAGATGTCATTCTTTTTACCCTGTCTTTACTCTTATCCATTTCTGTTTGTATCAATATCCTTGCCTACTTGGATCTTGTTTATTAATAGCACTTATTATACTGGTGTAGTTTTAAATTAGCAAATAGAGGAGATCTTAGTCAAAAAGTCAAAACAAAATATTTTTATTCTCACCCAGTGAAAATAAAGATATTTTGTCCAAGTAGACAAAGATACAAATACAATAGATGTGTTTTATGATTATTTTCTTATTACTGGTATGTATAAACTAACATTCATTATAAAGAAAGATAGCAGTTGCATTTCAAGTTTAATTAATTTTGTAAATAAATATTGGAAATGGGTACATGCAAAGGAAATAACCTCCATTGAATAGTAACCATACAGGACACATGCAGTACAAAATAACTGCAGCTATTATTCAAATAAAACCAGTACATTATAGATAATTTGTTTCTTACCATAATTGTGTGTATTATATATATATAATTGGGTTTAATGTATTTTCAATTTTATATATATTTTTAATAATGATGGTTAAATCCTTAGCAAAAATAATGTAATTGATATTTCGAAAAAAAAAAGCAAAATGCAATCACTAATATGATTATAATCCTAGTAAAAATATGAATTGATATCATTTGCAATAGCACAATTGGAATCATATCAATTAAAGTGCTCCAAATTGAGATAATTTAAATAATGTTGATAGATGCCAAATTGCAGCATTTGTAATCACTTGAAATATTGTTGATGGATATAATTTAATACGAATTGTCTTGAACAAGTACTGTATTTTAGATTCAAATGAATATGTGAACATTTTGTATCAGTTGATATATCAATTTATTTTACTTTATAAATTAAATATTAGCATGTGAATTTCAAAGTATTACAAAGAAATACATAAGACACACAACAAATTTTTAAACAAATTTGGCTACAAGTATTAAAGAATGGGCGCACACTTTTAGTTCTGAGAACATCAATGGTCAAATATTAAAGCATAATAAAAGCTCCAAAGGTGTTATGCATCAGATAATTAAAAGATTTCTAATTTAAATAAGTAATAATTATATCATTAATTATATATCAAATATAAAATATTGTATTTTGGCATTATAGTTTACGCTATCACTTAAAACCAAATACTGTATTCAAAACATTTTTTTTTTTTCATAAAAATATAGTATTTTTAAACAAATTAGTTGAAAGATTATTATTACTGTTTATGAGGAGAAATTGGCACTGAGTAAATGTATCGATAAATTTCAACAAAAAGAAGTTATAATAAAATATAACTTCTGAAATCAAATTTGCATCAAAATTTGTATTCTGATTCATTGAAAACAAATACTGATTGTTATTTTAATGATGGATCCCATTTGAAGTATTAAATTTTGCAATTTAAGTAATAATATTTCTGAACAATTTTGCATTTTTTATAATCAGTTAATTTATGAATAATTTTGCCCATAAAGAATCAGTTTATTTATATAAAGAAAAGTTTCAAACATTCAATAATATCAGTAAAATTTAATGTTGAAATTCAAGAATAATGTATTAATATGAATGAAACAAAGTACAGTATATAATTCATGTGTCAAAACATTATGCTATATGTTATTGGGCTATAATTTGAAAAAATTATAGACCTATAAATTATCAGTCATCTGTCCATCCATCTGTGTGTCCTTCCTTAATCTTGAGAACAGAGTTAAATACGTGAAAGTCAAGGGCAGATATAGCTTAAAGCAGAAAGCCCCAATTAATTATATATGAACTTCCGATGCAAACAGGAAGTCATGTTATTTCAATTTAAAACTTTTCCCCTGAAAGGAGTTATATAGATGATTGGCATGACTATTGCTAACAGAAGAGTGTGATGTACAGAGGCAAGACACAATACTAATTTGAGGTGGAGAACATATATTTTAAATTAATTAAATATATTAAAAGTATGATTAAAAGTTTCAAACATTCAATAATTTCAGTAAAATTTAACATTGAAATTCAAGAATAATGTATTAATATGAAAGAAACAAAATATATAATTCATGTGTCAAAACGTTATATGTTATTGGGCTATAATTTTTCAAATTATATCCCAATAACAAATTAGTAACATAATTGTGATATGACAATGAATAATATAGAATAATAGTGTTATATTGCAAATTAATAATAATGAATTTTTATGAAAATAATATTAGGTTACCAAATTTTTTTTAAAGTTAATTGTTGAAATAAATGGTATAATAATTAGGAGAAATTAAAAATTCTAATGCTTCAGTTTTTAACTTTTGTTTACATTTATATGCTTTAATATGTTATCATTAAAAATTTGTATAATTTTTTTAACACATACAAAATTAATAAACGTCTATAATCACACTGTAACAGCACTGTAACTACTTTTTGCTATACGTATTGTTAAGATATATTTTTCCCACTTGGAGCACAAACATTTTGTTCATGTATTTGCGCATGATGAACTACTGTGATATTTTGATGTGCAGATATAATTAGAAGATTTATCTTCTTACATATGCACTGAAGGTTTATTCTTACATTTTTGTTTAACATTTTTTTTTTACACTATACACTTAGCATATCTTAATCTTTCAAACTTTGATTCTTTTACCACTTCACATATAGATACATATTTTTCTCGGATGTCTTTAAGAATTTGCATACCAGAAATTTTAAAGTCACTTCTATTGAACCTGGTCTTAATTATGTCACCATTGTTTAATGAACATTATTTTTGTGCTTTTTTAAATAAGCCTAATTGATTCAGTAATCCTAGAATTGATCAGGCTAACTACAAATGTTTTCTTAATTAACTTAAGTTGTGTGGGATAATTGCAAAACACCTAAGAAATGTCGAGTAGCAAATACAAGATGACTTCAATTTGCCTGGCTCATTGTAAAATTATCTTGCTCTTTACAATGAACTGGATTTTCCAATTCACTTACAACATATCTATTCCTATTGTTTTTTGTACTATTTGAATGTGTCAAATGATGTCAATTGATATTTTTATTAGGGAACAATTGTGCTTGATCAGGATGCTTTTATTATTAATTTTGGTTTCGGTTACGGTATAAAGGCCGGAGTTTTAATTATTGTTTTATTAGTTTTAGTTTGTATAATTATTTTAAATAATTTTTATTTATTTATTATTATTTAATTTTTCAAGTGCCTTTTGAACTCTTAATTACAATTTTAAAAAATTTTCTGTTCGACGTAACTATAAAAATTGTTTTGTTGTTGTTTCGCACAAAACATAATCAAATTTAATTTCATTAATTTTTGTTTTATAAATTTGCCTACTTTTAAAGGATTAAAAAAATAAATTGGCGTAATTTATTCAGACGGGCGTCAAACGCAAGAGTGTGCTACCAGGTGGCGGTTTTTTAAAGACATTTTGGAACCGCGATTATTAAAAGCGCAGTAATCTCTGCTGGGATGAAATAATCCCCGACCGTCGTTCCGTTTAATTAATCGCCCGCCGGAAGTATTTCGTCGCTTCCGGCCGACGAAAACATCCGGAGTTTTCTCGCTATTTATAGAGATGATTACCGACGACGAGAAGGACGACGTCCGGAATTAAATTCTGGCGGCGAACAATGCCCATTGTAATTAGAAATACTCCGAACGGCCTTCGTCTTTTTTTTTTCGCGGTCCCTTCCAAGTAATTCCTCCGTTTTTTTTTATTTCGGGATTAATTAAAAACGATCGGTCGGCGTTCATAAGCCCGCAGTCCCAGCGAGAAACGCTTCCCCACCCGGAGCAAATAGAGATTTTTTTTAACTCTTCGCCCTGTGGGGCAGTAAAACGGCCTTTCTTGTGGGTTCGGCAGGCCCGCAATGGAACGGGCGGGCGGTGAGGGACGTTAGCCGACATCCGGTCGGTCCACCCCCCAAAAATTCCTGGAGATTTTTCCACCCGTTCGGATTCGATTCCGGGTTTCCCAGATAGGTAGGCCGCCACCTTAATCGCTCGACCATCCGTCCGGCCGTCAATAAATAGATTAAAGTCGAGATCCCGGTCCGGACCGTATCATTTCCGTTTTCTCTTTCTAATTTCCAAAGCCGTCCGTAAGTACTAATTGCCAGCTCATTTACTTTTCTCCAATTGGTCTTACGACTGTTATTATCGGGAATTGCCGATTGGTGCTTCGTTTGTATTTAAAGACGACGCCGGTCAGACGGGAAGTGAAAGTTCCAAACTATCCTTCGTTTTCCATTTCCCCCGCGTGCCGACTGGCTCTGGCTGAAATGCGGTAGGCACTTAATTTTTCATAAAATAGCCGGTACGAGGTAAAAGAAATGTCATTCGTTTTGAAACGGTAATTATTTACGATAATATATATTTGGAAAAATAAGTAAATATTACTAGAATCAATTGTTTTATTTTAATGCGAAAATAGTCTAATAATAACGATCGTGCGGTAAGAAACGTCGCTGTATTCTAGTGTTTTTTAACCTTTTTTTTTTTATCTCACGGCACACTCGAATTTATAATTAAATTTTCGCGGAAAAATCATGTTGTGATCGTGATATGAAATGTTCCCGTTTACGCGGTCTAAAAGAACACAGCACACAATTCATTTTTAACAATAACAACACAATTACACTTTAATGTCTCCAAATCAGCGAGCGACTCTCTGGCACTCCGCAATCGAGCAACACTCCGGCACCCAACAATTATTGGTAATTACAATACTGATTCTTGACCATCCACACAGCTACCCACTCTGGTTAGCTTCCCGGTCAGCACTCTTCTCAGCACTACCTCCACACACACACTGATTCGACACACTCAAATGGAAGCGCACAAGTTTTCCCTCTCTAGGCTGTACAATCTCTCCCACATTCTTGGGAAGACTATTACCTTTTACCCACCTGACACGTGTGACAAAGCTGTGGACTGTCCATCAACACTTGCTGACATCCACACATTTGACACATGTTACAATTGAACTTAACAAATCACGTGATTTAAAGTTACGTTTGTAAACATTCTATCGCCGTATTACTTGCCACTAAACCTCATTCTTTTTGTGTATATTTTTTTTTGAATTAAATAAAACAGTATCGTTAACGCGCTTTTATTTTAAGGAACTACAACAGTTGTTAAAATGAATAATTTTCGTTTACGTAAGAAATGCAATTAATATCGAGTCTTACTTTGTATTTAAAAGTGGCGCGATAATTGTCTTTAGAAACATGCCCGATGTCCCGCTATTTCTAAGTTAAACTAATTTGAAATAAATAGGGGCAATTATACATATAATTTTGATTTAGAGAAAATTTCATTTTTAATGAAATAACTCGAAGTTACGCGCACATAATTTTGCTTATGAATATATAATTTTACTACATTATGTATACGTTTATTTATTTAACCGTGATGTAAGAATACAGGTGATACCACTCTCGAGGACGTTGGCGAAGTAGTTGAGCTTACACGAGTATCCACAAGATGTGACGATGTAAAGTCCAACTTTTACCATTGATTACCACTAGCAGCAATTGCTAATTGAACCCTAATTTGTGTTAATTTCAATAAAATTAGCGATATTTACATAAAATAATCTAAAAGTAATAGAATATGTGTATAATTTTAAAAATCTTCATTAAACTGATATTTTTACACCCTGAAAAGGTTTAAAACACGCCTTTCCTTATAAAATATAATGAAGTTTTCGAGTCAAACAATAGGAGTGGTATCACCCGTATTCTTACGCCGCGATTATAACAAAGAAAAAGTCGTATAATCAATTTACAGATTTTAACTTTGACGCGTGCACTTATTATTCTTTTGGCTTCTTTAGAAAATAATTTATTTAATAATTGCAAAAATTTTCGCGGCACACTTGTCGAAAATCACTGCTCTATTCGATACTTGCGGGTGCGGCGTCGCTCTGGCTGAGGGATTAGCACCTAAATAGGGATCGGTTTACACGCGTTTAGTACTGTAGTAGGAATGAATCGTCGCAGTATTGGCTTCAGAAGTCGCGTGACACTGACGTCACTGCCTTCCGTTTTACGGAAGCATTTCGTGGCATTACTCGTATATACTGCATCTGTCATAAAACTGGTTTACGCATATTTATTGTGATCTCAAATATACGTATCTACGAAATTAACTACGAGGACCGTTCTGTTTCGGTGGGGGTGCTGGTCGGTTTCGTAATCGCGAGGTTCGTGTTTCAAATCTCGTTTGTTTTAATGTCATTTTTTTTTAAATACAAAACTAATTTTTACGTTCTTGGTATTTTAAATTTATTATATGTATTTAAAAATTATTTTTGACTATTACTAACATTTATTTATAATTTATTTGGGAACAGGATTATCGTTATTAAAGATCAGATATGTTAATAAAAAAGACATTTTTACTAACGCTACTCAATTGTTTGCTTTCCGGGAACACAGTTTTGAGAATGATAATTGTAGAAGCGTGTGAAACGGTAAACATTTCTGCAGTGTGCGCATTGAATAAACGCAGATTTTTTCAACAAGAAGAATATTTATATGTAAGTGGAAAACAAACTTGGTTAATGTTTATAAACACTTCATCATCGACTAATGCCGACGAGTATCATTCGTATCGTATCACATTGGAAAATATAAGAGCGCTTAATGTTTTTTTTTTCTACCGCCTTCACAACTTCTGAAATTGATGAACAATCGGCTGCAATTAGGTCTTGACTTTAAAGGATGCTGTCGCAATATGTAAATTTTGTAATATTGTCGTGCGGCGATTCTTCTGCAGAACACATTTCTACTCTATCGATGTTAGCGCGAGATATCGAAGCCATCTTTTCGTTCTTTAGCGAAGATGCAATTATAAACATTTAGGTTAAACAGTGACTTTGTTGGCAGAATAAGTAAACTACTTAGTGTACACAAATATAATGTATATAAAATCTTTTATTTTTAAATAAATATTGTTAGGTAACGTATGCGAATTGCTTTTGTCATTGACTCGTTACTCGAAACAGATGGATTTTATTGTTTTATTACTCTATTTATTGCGCATTTTTCGTAGTTATCTAAAAATAAATTTGTTCTCCTCTCGGACAATATAATAAACTTAAAAGTACCAAGAATAAACTGAAAATTATAGTTTTAGGGAAAAATATCGCATCGATACCACGGGATTCGAAACACCAACTTCGCGAATATTAAACCGACGGGCCCCGCATCTACCAGACTACGGACGGTGTAGATTTTAGATGATTTGCAATTTTCAAACCTCAATTTCCCCCTTGATTTTCAGTATCGCGTCTTCTCGGTACGTGTCAGTCGTTGGGGATGCGCTATTTTGATCAAAATAGGTGAACCACCCTTGTTAGAAAATTTATTCGTAATCATTTTCGATCTACTTTTAGCTCGGATTTAATTCAAAGCATCGGATTAATTTAAGATTATTAATCGCCATATTGTGATTTAGTCTCGGAATAAAAAAATATTCTCCCAGCTTCGTAGGGCCATTTTTATATCGACTCTATATAATGCAATCACGCCCTTCTGATGAAATACGGGCAGTGACAGCTGCAGCCAATTACCTCGATGATTCATTCCTACTTTTAAAGACCGTGTGTCGTTTCCCCCCGAAAGTTCTGCCAGTAACCGAGTAAATCAAACCAAACCGATCCAAAGAAGTTAGTACTGTACTAATACGAAGTCCTGTGTCCCGTTGCATAAAAATTACGAGTAACCTACTCGCGGCTCGTTGCCGATTATAAGTAACTTTACGTCATGGAAATTGCTGGCGACTAGTAGCTCGTAACTCAATCGGCATATTTTGCTGGTAATTTGTAACTCGTAAAGCCGGTAACGGCTACGAGCGTTTTATGCACGGGGCACGATGGTAGCGAACTTCGGACGAACGAAAATTCGTCCGAAGTTTTCGCGCTATTTCGAAAGGTCGGGTACGGGCCAGTGGGGATCCGATCGATTTATTTATTAGCGAATTTCACGTAAATACATAGGTAAAAAATGTTGGAAAAGGGAGAAAATGAAAATTCAAATAATTGAAAAGTCCATTATGTAAATAATCGCCATCGTTTTCGTTTTACTTTCCCGGCTTTTATGTTTACGCGACGAGGGAAAGTATTAGGATGCGGACGCGAATTTAGTCGCGATATAGTTCTCGCGAAGGAAAACGTGTGCGAGCGAGAAATATCGCTGGCCGGAGCGAATTTCTGGTTGTCGCGAATATCCGACGGTTTGATTTTATCGCGAGAACTATTTCTCTGGCTATTAGATTTGCGTCCGCGTAGACGCACCCTTAAGAATCGTTGCAGAAATCCGGAGGGTCAAATTTGACCGTCTTCGCGTCTCGGGATCTCCCGAATTCAAAACACGGAAAAAAAAATTCCACGGATGTGTGTTGCGTCTATTTGTTGTCTAATATCTCGAGACGGGGTAAAGAAATGAAATTTGATAACTTGTATATAAGGGGACACAGATGCTATTAAATTTTGGGGTTAAAGGTCGAGGGATGGGGAGATAAAGACGCGTCGCGCGTTGCATCTCCGGAGGGTCTACTTAACGAAGATTTTGCATTTAAAAAAATTTTTATATAAAACTTGTCAGCCACGTAATTTAAACTTCGCTAATATATATTTCGCCGGGAAACTTAGGCAACTTGTTGTCCGATGTTTCGCGTTTCTCTTCGTCGTCGTTACGCGGGTCACCCTCGTCTAGACCGGCGAATTACGCTAAAGCGAAATTTCGTCGAAAAACTTGTCAGAGACGGACGGATTCCGAAAGTATTTTCTTTTAGAAGTTTAATGTCGAGTGGTCGGTAGAGAAAGGATCTTCGGACGCGTCGCCTAGCTAATTTATGCAATTTTTTTCCTGGTAATTTTACGTAGTCGATTATCCGTCTACGGGACGGCGGTTAAAGCGACGATTGCGGTAATTAGAAATAAAACGGAGCGTAGAGGGAGAATGACGACCAGATGTTTTATCGTTAGAGACAGGTGCGTCCGCCATGGGCGTCTCGGGCAGCAGAACCGCCGATCTAACCGACGAAGACGTGGAATTTCTCAAGAGTCGCACGAATTACCAAGAAGAAACCATCCGGGAGTGGTACCGCGGATTTAAAGTGAGTAAAATTCTTCTTTCCAGCGTTTTTTTGGGGGGCGAACAGAATAAAACGCGTTTGACCGTTTCTTTGTGGCGTAGGAAGACTGTCCGAGCGGAAAGGTGAGCGAAGAGAAGTTCGCCGAGATGTACAAGTCGCTGTTCGATAGGGGAGACCCTCGCCGATTCTGCCACCACGTCTTCAGGACCTTCGACGCCGACGGAAACGGATTCGTCGACTTCAAGGAGTTTCTGTTGGCCGTGGCCGTCACTTCCGGCGGCTCGGCGGAAGAGCGCCTGCGCTGGGCCTTCCGGGTGTACGACGTGGACGGAGACGGGTTCGTCCGGGCCGAAGAGATGAAGAAAGTCCTTCGGGTTAGCTACTCTTTCTTTCCTTTAAAATCGAAAAAACCGAAGGCCGGCCATCGGTTTTCCGCGTAATCGCTAGGCGTAGTCCAGCGGTTTTCGCCACTAGCGGAATAGGGGACGACGCCATCTCGGAGTAAGACCGGCGTAGCGATTTCGGATTATCCCGCTTAGTTCTACCCCTCGGTAACTTAAAACCGCGTTCGGAAATCGATTTCGAAATATCCCCCGGAGTAGCTTAAAAGTGATTAAGTTACGCCCGCGATTTGTGGTTATTCTCTGGAAACGATTTGTTTAATTTGTCGATATCTAGTAATACGCGGTACGTTTGTAAAAAATAATCAATTATTATCCGAAACCATTCTGTTTTAACGCGAAAATAATGATTATACGATATGGACACGAAACTCGCCATTCGATCCAGAGATTAAGCGATGTTCGAATAATTTTCGTTGTATAATGACTACGATTTAAATGTCTGGAAAATATGAATTTTTCGCCACGAGAGAGTCATTACGCACGGGCTGGAATTTTGCCAGAAATTGTCGTTTTAGTTCGTCGAAACGCCGCTAGGTTTGCTTGTAAACGGTTTAGAACAGTGGTTCTCAACCTTTTTTGTGGATGTACCCCAATAGCCCATTAGTTGTTTCTCGAGTACCCCTTATATTTTTGTATGTAAATTTTATAATTATTGCTTTAGAGGCAATAATTATAAAATTTACATACAAAAATATAAGGGGTACTCGAGAAACAACTAATGGGCTATTGGGGTACATCCACAAAAAAGGTTGAGAACCACTGTTCTAAACCGTTTACAAGCAAACCTAGCGGCGTTTCGACGAACTAAAACGACAATTTCTGGCAAAATTCCAGCCCGTGCGTAATGACTCTCTCGTGGCGAAAAATTCATATTTTCCAGACATTTAAATCGTAGTCATTATACAACGAAAATTATTCGAACATCGCTTAATCTCTGGATCGAATGGCGAGTTTCGTGTCCATATCGTATAATCATTATTTTCGCGTTAAAACAGAATGGTTTCGGATAATAATTGATTATTTTTTACAAACGTACCGCGTATTACTAGATATCGACAAATTAAACAAATCGNAGAAAATTTAAATTATTCTAAAATAATTTCTAACAAAATTTAATGGGATATTTGTTATGATAAATCTTCGGCAATTTTTTCAAAATTTGGTTCCCACGTTGTTAAATAGAGATTATAATTGTGTACCGACCTCGAAAGTAATGACTGCGAATTTATAACGTGCATAACAATACACGAATCTTTCAATTTTTGTAACGAACGTAACGTATAAATTTGCTAAATATCAAGTAATGCGCGCATGCGAGTGACACGCATTGCATGGTGGGGATACGATTCAGGCCTCATTATTCCTAATACCAGTAGTCCAGTAAAAACATAAAAAGCTCCAATCTTATCTAGAAATAATTAATGCTCGGTTAAACCGTAACTTTACTAGACTACAGGCTCACTCGGCACTAATAGCATAAATACACGGGCAAATCGAGTAGATAAACAAGTTGTTTAGACTGTTAAAAGGGAAATTGGTGTTCACACTGGGATATTTTGAAGAAAGTTTTTATCGTTTTTTGTGTTAATAATTTACAGCAAACTGATTAACATATGCCATTTTATAATGAAAGTTAGATGTACCCCCCTTCGATTTACGCTCGTACCCCCGGTTGAGAACCACTGGTTTAGAAGGTCTATATAAACATGCGCGCTCTTAAGTTTTTTTTTCTTGTAAAACCGATTCCTTCGCGCAGAATTAAGCTTTTTTCTAATTTTAAAAATATAAAAAGTGGTTTTTAATAGAATAGAACGACAGACGGCGTCACCAAACGCTGCCGGGGAAATTTAAGCGACTCGTTGCTGGATTTTTAAATAATTCCTCTTCAAAATTTCGAAATGGCGATAAGCGTAAAAGGAGAATACGAAAGATTATATCTTGTAGAAGGATAAATTAGAATATCGCGATAACAAATTTAAGGAAACGCAGTGCGTTTAAATGGTCACGCGAGTCAAAAGCTGTCGGAGGTGATCGAGATTCGCGTCCAGTGGCAATTTCGATTAAAATTTTACCGTTAATATCGCGACGCCATCAAACGTCGGACCGATTTTTCTGTTCGATTTTCTGCTGGCAGTTGTAGCAAAAGTCGCGCTGGACTCGACTCGTCGACTCAGTCTTGCCGTTGTTGCCTGTGTGGAATCCGTTGTAACGTGAATCGGAACCGTTAAGTTCTAGCGTGCGAAGCCACACGAGGCCAGCCAGTTTCGTGTCGGCCGGTCGTCGCGGGAAGGTCTTCGGAGAGGCTAATTGTAAGGATGATTTTTTTTAGTCCGTGTACGAGATGGCCGGAGAGACGCCGGATGGACAGACGCCGGAGGAGAGGACCGCCGCTATTTTCCGCAAGATGGATTCCGACCGAGACGGAAAGTTGAGTCGAGAAGAATTCGTGTCGGCCTGTCTGCGCGATCCCGGCCTGCTGCGCCTGTTGGAAGTGGACTCCGTTGGCCCGGGCTGCTAGCCCGGCCTCTTCCACCCGGGGAGATTCTCCCACCGTCGTCGGCCACTGCCGCTTTCGTCCTTCCGACGACGATTTCTGTTCGTCTTTCCGACAAAGTGGTGAATTCCGTCCGGCAATTCCGCGTCGGAAATCGAACCCGCATTTGCCTCGTCCTCGGGCTGCAAAAAGGAAATGGCGCCAGGCGGGTGGGGTCGTAGACTGGAAGGTATTATTTTGTCGGCATTTATTTTATATGCGGTATTCTCTTGTACTTTGTTCTCTCGTTTACCCTTTTTACTTTTGTATCAAATTGGGTTTTTCGGGCTTCTCTTTACACAATAAAGCTTATTTTTACACCGAAAACATCGTTTCAAATTCTTTGTCGTAGTTTATCTCTTTTCCATTTCGGGGACCCTGTAAGATGTGTGGCGGTCGAGGGTGGATGCGGACGAATCCGGTATCGATCGTCTGTGGAATGTCGGACCGAGAATACTCTTCGGTAAGGCTCTACACGAAAGCGAAACGAAGTAGAAATGATTTTGCAGAAATCGTTACGAAAGTAAAAGAATTCCGAACGGAAATAACGGGTACGCTCTTTTATTCGTCCGGGTAACCCCGCGCCAGCGAAATCGGTTTAAAAATTCCTGCAGAACGCGTTCGTGTATTCCGGCGGAAGCGTGCGCCGTAGGACGGCAGAAACGGCCGGTAATAGCACCTTAGGGTGGAAAGCAACACGGCGTTCTCCGTGGCTCGGATAGTTTCGTTTCGGTGTTCATTTTTTACGAAACGAAACTATCCGAGCCACGGAGGACGCCGTGTTGCTTTAGAAGTTGTAAAAACGCGCGTTAATACGTTCGGTGATGTGTCATCTCGAAGTTTTTCGAACGGTAGCCGGCATTCTAATTTTTTCGGTGGCTACTTCGAATGCTCCGTCGGCAAGACATTCCACTTTTTAAATTAAATTTTACAATTGGTACCCTCCTAGCTTTTGTCACTAAAATCGCGTATTTTAGAATCGATAACACGGGCGCCGCCGTCTTATTTTACCGTCTTCCTAAATGTCCCTACAAACAGCGGCGCTCTCCGGTAGTAGCGGAGACGCTATTAACGAACGCGCCCGATGTCTGTGGACGTTGTCGTCCCGAAAAGGGGAGGTCATCTTAGGGCGCGTTCCTAAAGACGAAAGATTTAAACGAGAAAAAATTATAATAAATTAATTTTGATTTAAAATTTCTGGAATCAAATGTAATTCATTTACATCCAATTTGCCTTATTACGGAAAAAGTCGTTATTCTTACTTTCATTGAACATTTTGACCCATACTTACGCGAAACGGCTGGTGTGTGTGAACTCTCGATTTCGTTGGCGATAGTGGCGGTTGCTATAGAAATGCGAATCTATATAATACATTATCGCCTAACAAATGTAAACCTTTCTTATTTTTTGTATTATCAAAATTATTAACTGTTTAATTCTCGTGTTGCGTAGATTCGGTGCCAAAATAAACCAAAAATTTCAAAATTATGTTTTCAGTCTTTCAAATAAGCCGTTTATATATGGAACTTTAATACGAATCGGTTTTTCAGTAGTGATTGGTTTATTGTAAAGTTTTCGGCCAAATGTTACTTAATTGTAACCATTTAAATTATAGATATTGAATATTTATATTATTTGTTCGGTTTGTTTCTGGCAGTTGCTAGTTATTTTAATTTTTCTCGCATACGCGTTAAAAATATTCTTTTTCGTATAAATCGGAGCTTCGGAATAATAGTTAATAATTTTCATAACTTTACAGGCTTTCGTGTATTTATTAAAAATCAGTGAATTAACTTTTCTAAGAATAGACGAGTTTAAAAATTAATTTATTTTCTTCCGTCTCTATATCGAATTGAATATTCGGATATAAATTATACGGGATATCTGAATACTCGTTCGAATCCTTGTATAATTTCTGGGCTAGTTAAAAGAGAATTGTAAATTATTAAACAGTTATCGACGTATCTATTATAAAATAATACATTCTTAACATTGTAAATGCTGTCCACTACGTTCTATGTAAATCGGCTAGTTTGATCCAATGCCAGTGCCCGTAAACATTCAGTATGACAGAAGAATTTTTCATTATTTCTAAAATAAATGTTATTAAAAACTAACAATACCAAGTTGTAAATTTACGAAAATGCGTGATTTAAACAATACAACATTCGTAAGAACGAGACGTTTCGAGAACAATATATTTTCGAGTCTCGCGTAAGATGGTTTCCCCCGTATGAATAACAGCGCTCCTTTATTAAATTCCTTCGAGACGAAGTAACGTTTATAATTTTATTATGTTGCATTTTTCATTTTAGAGTTCTGCACTGCGATTTCTAGAAGATTTACTAAGTACGTTTATCTACGTTTCTGGAACTGCTAAAAGATCCGAGGAATTAACCGAAAGGAGGATACTTTTCGGGGGGGGGGAAATCTTCAAATACAAGATTGTGGTGCCAGAATAAACTGCATCGCGAATAATTGTTAGATACGAAAATAATTTCCTAAGTGCACAAAAATCACGAAATATGTTTATGATTTGCATCGTACGGGTAGGTTTTCGATCACTGCCCTTGGTGCGTGACATATTTAGATAATTTACCCAACGACGTATTAATTATGGGTTAGGATACGGATGCGCCACTTCGCCAGGTTTGCTAACTCTTTCCTATCGCTGCGAGAGAACACAGAGTTTACGTTTAATATGGCGATGAGGGAAATCTTTGTCGTTCCGCTGTTTTTTGTAAAAATTATTTTAAAAAAGAAAACGCATCATTTATCGTTTCTTACGTTTCCGAAAGACGTAAAAAGGAATTTGATTTGTTTAATTAACCAGAAATATGAATTTAAAATTATGCTAAGATGGAATTTACGTGAAAAATTATCTAAGTGTAAATTATGACTTATATTTACAGATAAACTCAATGGTTCGACTTTGTCCAAAGAGTTGATCCGCTAGAGCTAGACGAATCTCCTGAAATATTTTAATCCGTTTACGTTGTTTTACTAAAATAAGAATATTGTGGTCAATGAAAAATAAAAACTTATTGGAACCTAAAATTAAAATATGTAATCGGGTATGAAAATGTACTAATATACATATTTTAATTTATATTCTTATCCAACAAATTTTTAAATTTTCTGTAATATCAAAATTTGTGAGCAAAATAAAAATTCGTTTGTTTCAAAAAGATTTATATAACACAAAAAAATAAAATTTCAAAAATCTAGTTAAAACAATTATTATTGCACGTAAAAAATATATTATGAAATATTATACTGGTAAACTGTAGCATTATATATAGATATATATAATGCTACAGTTATATATATATTAAAAAAGTACACTTTAGTAATGATTTGCCTCTTTAAGCTGGCAATAAGCAATATATTAGTTTTTCCTATAGTTTATGAAGGGCGTTAGAAATGTAGTGTAATGCAACCATCATTCAAAAGAGGGGCGTACCTCGAGGCGGTGTATTATCCCCATTTCTGTTTGCAATATTCGTCAATGATATCTTCCAACCGGAAGAAGAAAGCATAAAACTATTTTTTACGCTGATGGCATTACTGTCGTAATCCGCGGAGCAACGCCAACTCAAACTAAACAGAGCGTCGATGAATCCTTCATAAATTATACGGATGGATTTATCACAATGAGATCGGTATCCAAATTCAAAAATGCGCAATTATGGCAATCCTACCTATTAAACAAAGTCCTCTCGTATGTCATTTACACAACCAAAGCATACCCACTGTTCAGAAGATGAAAATTCTAGGAATCGGGATTAACTCGAGGATGACTTGGACCGATCACATGAAATATATAAGTACCGAGGCAAAAAACTGCTAAACATATTCAAAATTTTTTGTAGTAAAAGATACGGAGATTTGCCTGAAGATCTAATAGCCATAGCCGAGAGTACGATTGGCATCTTCATTGAATACGTAATACCTGGTATTATTCATTTAACGAAACATCAATACCAGACTATGCAAGCAACACAAAACCTGTACATTAAATTAATTAAGCATGGGCCTTCCCAAAACCACAAACAATTTCGTTACTCTACGTGCTTCGGGTAAACCAAACATCTACTAATGATTCCAGTAGAGAATTATAACGCGACTCGGTACCTACATCAAAAACCGCAATAAATATGGCCCGCTTAATTAAACATTTTCTCCACCAAGTTTATTTGGATGCGGGGAGCACGCTGGTATGACTCCCATTGGCACAAACTTCCCGTGGAACGTGTGGATATTTCATCTTGTATCAGCTACACAGGTGGTAACACTCGCATCAGGAAGATATCTATACAGATTCATGGCCTCCCCTTCCAGTCTCACGATGAATCTCGAGGTCTGATGCGTGCTTGCATCAACGAATGGTTAGAACAAAACGATGACGAACTAATTTTGGCTACCGATAGATCTAAAACAACTTATAAAACCACTTATCACCAACTGCCATCATTGAATCACCAATAACAGAGAAGCGCATTATACATTACACCCCAATTTTCACTGCTGAAGACTATGTAATATTACAGGCGGTAAATTATGCAAAAAAAACCAACACACAAATCGGTCATTGTATATACTGATTCCAGAGCTGTCCTGGCAGCAATGGCTTCACGAACAAATGGCAAACGCCCTGCAATCAAAGAAAACTTTTTTTAAACTCTCTCCGCTCTATGGGCATTAAGAGGGCCTCTCAAAGAAAACATATGGAAGACACAATTATATGTGGGAAAAGCTCATAAAGTTCGTCTGGGAACCCGCACACTAAAGCATATATATAAATGAGCGTGTCGACAAACTTGCAAACGGAAAGCCTAAAACTACTCAACCGACATAATAGCTGCCGAAGACCTCCGTATTTTAATTAAAAATGAAGCGGCTGAACATATTCGGAAGAACTGGACAAATCACAATCACAACTTTCCATGGTTTCACAATTGGATTAAGCCAAAACCATATAATAAACAGGGCACGGACCTAACCTTACTCACCAACCAATTCCTATTCGAACATACTCTAAGCAATACGAATAAACGTAAAGCACTGCCCGATCAAAATTAACGATACCTTCCGAGCGCAAATCTTTTACTAACTACAGCAGAAAATATTTCATGGCAAGAAGATACATGACGAAAACTACGACTGCACACAGTTCGAAGCAAGTAAAACTAAGATATATGTACTACAAAAATTTTTTCGGGAATGTTTAAAATACTACGACTACTTGGAGGAGCTCTACACGATCAGCTAACCTATAGGGACGAACGGGGCAATATAGCCAAGTATCCGAAGTACAGTACATCAGCACAACAACAACAACGTCTATAAACACAAGGTCAGGACACCAATGACCCTTAGGGAACCGCCATATTGGTTCCTTAATTCTAAGATCACGGTATAGATTTCATGCTGTGTACGTGTAAAGTGTACGTTCCTTGGAGTTCAAGCCACAAAATTTCATTTATAGTTTTAAATACAGTATTTTTTCATTTAGAGGTTACTCTGACATAATTAAGGGCTTTAACTAAACAGATTTCAAAATAAAACGCTATGTCAATTGTTCATGATACAGTACAAGGACAAATTTATTTAGTTTTTAAATGCAAAATTAAGTAGAGAAAAAATCTGGAGATACTTGTTAAAATAAGAATATATTTACTTTTTATATTCACGTGTATTTTTCATTACACAAAGTAAAGACAGGAACATCAGAGTAAACATTTCTATAAAATGAAATTACGTCAAGATAAAAAAAAACCTTTCTGTCAAACTTTATACATAAAGTAAATGTGTTTGTGAGAGATGATAAGAAAGTTTCTAACCGAAGAAAGTTATTCATATAAATTAAATTTATTTATTTTTATAGCGAATGAAATAAGTATAAAAACAGTAGGCAACACCAACAAATAGAAATATCAACTTCGTCTTTATTTATTCTATCGTTTATCTATACTAATATTATAAAGAGGTAATGTTTGTATGTATGTTAGTTTGTATGCAGCGGGTAATCTCCGAAACTACTCATCCGATTTCAAAAATTTTTTCACCAATTTTTAGTATGGAATTTCAGGGTGGACATAGGCTATATATAATTCCGTTAAACATGGGGGATGGACAGTTCTTTATGGTAAGCCTTAAGGGGAAGGCTTACCGTANAATTAAGCGATTAGGGAATTGGGGACGTAAACAAAACCCTAACGAAAGAGCCGGAATATTACTTAAACAAAAGCTTAACCGAACCAATCTATAGACGAGTACAGTGGGGATTGATTTCTTCGAAAATACTGTATTAGATGTAATAAAGACAGAAATTTTTTCAGTTCGTCGAGAGTGACCGAAAAGTTGTAAATTTTGGAAATTTCCGTGGACAACACCCGGTCCTAAAACGAATTAGTTAGAAAACAAAAGACGGACAATCTATTAAGTTTAACATATTTAGATTTTTACAGCTATGGTGAGAAACGTTTAAAATTTACAAGAACCCTGTCGCGTCCTTTCAGGTATATTAGTGATGCGACAAAAAAAGCATTTGACATTGCCAAATCCCGAGGGTATTGGCACCCTCGGGATTTGGCAGCCCGCGTGCATGTACAGTACAGTACACACCGCACACATAGCAGGACCGTCTCTGATTCTACTCGTAGGGAGCTATTTGACTAAGTGGTTAAGTTAAAGAGTAAAGAATCTTTCATGTACGTTTCATTACAAAGCTATATTTAATTATAATTTTTTTAAAAGTATATTCATACAATTGAAGAAGATGTTGTATGTGGATATCAGGTATATATGTGGTGGATATCAGGTATGTATATCCAGTGGTGATATTCAGCGGGTTCGCACAGGTTCGGTCGAACCCGTTGTTAACATTTTCAAAGTTTTCAGAACCTTGTTAAACACATGTAACATTTCTCAATGGTTTGATTCTTTTAAAAATATTAAAATATACTTATTATACTCTGTAACACTACTAAACTAGAGGCTTTCGATGCACCATTTGAGCGAAAAAAAAATTGTTAAGNTGTGTAAAATCCAAGTGGGATGTATGTAAGCTAATAAATGTTCTCGTTAATCGTATCTCGTCTTCTGATTCGTTCACGGTTACGAGAAATCACCACATAGAGTCTCTCGAGTCTCCGTAGATATAACAAACACAGAAATAAATAACACAAAATAAATTGTAGCTATGTGTCGATTCTGCGCGACACGCCCGAACGTGTAAGCCGAACAATAGTGTGGGGGAGTGAGTAATCAAGAGTTGCGTTGCGTTGCGCTCAAACGAAAGACGAATCGACGAGATTTGAAAATCGCGTAACTCCGGGTTCGCGTAAGTCGGGGTAGCGTAAGTCGAGGTATTACTGTATTTTTTTATTATTTGGGTCTCCAGAACGAATTAATCAAATTTCCATTAAAACCTATGGTGAATCGATAATCGGTTAACGAATAATTCGGATAGCGAACAAAGTTGGAACGGATTATGTTCATTAACCGATCACTCACTGTACTGTACATTTATTTTTATGATCAGCAGAAATAATTTTCTCCCGTTTACTCTTTTAACTTCAAATTGTGACTCCTCAAAATGTATCTAAAAAATTCGGCTACGTTATATTACAAAACTTAATTCAAACACTCCGTAAATTTATATTTTCGACATTATTTTATCCACTAACCTAATACGACCTGGAATTCTCAGTTGTTGACACTCGGCTGTTCTGTAATATTGATAAGTGGCACAATATCTGCTGAATAATCAAGCCGCATTCATCATCTGGTGAATAATAAAGTGAAATTCGAAAGGGTGATAAAGCGAAAAGTTTCGGTTGTACGCGGTATAAGCCACGAGAAATTTCACTCAAACGTAATAAAATTTTTTCTGTTTATGTTGTAGGCGTTATAAATATATAATTTATTTTACACAACGAAAAAATTTTTAAAAATTAGTCGTCGTTAATGTAAATATTTTTTATATAAATTTCTGTAATGTTGATTGTGTAAATATTTTTATGTAGATTAAACACGAATCAAAATATTTGTATCTACCATTAAAAATTAATTTTTAAAATACTCGTATTAAAAATTATTTCTAGCCGTCGTGCCGCGAAATTAGCACATCGTAAGAACAATTTTAAGTAGAGGAGCATTTGACAGTTTTTGTACATCATTTTATTCTCGCTAGAAAACAGTTTTCAGTACATGAAATAATAATTCTGTAAGCTTTATTATATTATAGGTTAATAAATTTCAATACCTCTCTTTATTGCATAATGAATATGAAATCTGTATTTTGTTTCCATCCAAGAACGATTTAACACGAAAGTGTCATGGATCTAAATATTTTGCAGCCGTAGAATTTGACTCGCGAATTATTATTCTAGAAATGCGTAGGACTGGCAAATCTCAATCATTACTCAATCATTTGGTAATTGATCCTGTTAGTTCAGAAATTACTATGGGTTGGAGTTATGCGGCACTAGGCGTCACCTCATTGGAACAGATTTATCAATTCTTTAACAAATACATGTATTTCTATTTCAGTTGATCGAAGGAAAAATACATTTCTAGAGATCACTTATTCCTTTATTCTTTGCGTGATAACATCAAAGAGTGTCTGAAAACTTAAAGAATCAAATGTAACAAAATTCGGTATTTCAGTCAGATTGTAAGTTTACTTACTGAAACATTTCAAACACGTGTTTAGGTTTAGAATAGATACAATGTAATAAAATTATCCCGTATTATTAATTAATTAATTAAACTCGATGATGAACATTTCTTTCTAATAACGTTTCGTGTCTGCCTTTAATACATTTTGCCCAATTCTTCTTATGTAAGGTATTCTAACGCATCGTTTAATGGTAACGCCGTAATAACATACAAGGATATCGAATTCTAATACGGTTTACGAGTGGAAAAAGCAAAACGCGTACAGCCAACACAAACGTAAGCAAAACATCTACCACCTTTTCGTCGAAACTCCCAGCGCCTTCTATTGAAAGTGGTGCTTCCCAATAGAAGCCATTTAGCTCTCCCAGTTTCGTTAGCGAGTAAACGGAACAATCTTTAGTCTTTTGCTGACGAAATTTTACAATTCGGTACCGAACTTCAAATCATTTAAAACAAAAGTAGGTAATAAGAAATCAAATTAATTGAGATCGAAAAAAACAGAACCGAATTCTCTCTACAAACGTCGTATACACTACCACAAAGGAATCAATATGACGACTGCCGCAATTTATCACAGTATCGTGTCCAGACATTGCGTTTATAGACCATGATATAATGATGTTCTTTGGAAATCCATCCGTCCGAATACCACGGATCGGGTCGCATCCGTATCCTCATCCGCGGTATTAATGATTTAGATTTCGGGGAGAAAACGGGAGGATGAGCGTTTTGTTGAATTCTGTTCCACACAGTGGCGTACCGTAGTGGGGGCGACCCGCCCCGGGCGGCACTTTTTAGGGAGCGGAAAAATTTCACAATAAATAATAATAATATCTAGTAAAAATTTGAAACTTCCTAATCTATACTCGCATCGCGCTTACGATAGTGCTATCGTCCGGACAGTCCGGGAATCGGCTCGCCGGGTGAACTAGTAACTTTTTCATCCGAGGAGTTCCTGCGAAACCTGTTGACCTTCTCTTTTTGCTTGTACGATTCATTCGCGTTCATATACACCACTATTATCCGACAGAACTATTTTAAACAGGTCGCTGCACTACCGCCGAATTTTTCATCGCTTGTTCTGTGACAAAACCGAATTTTGGTCTTTTAAATTGAAATACCTAAATAAGGGGGCCGAAATTTTCTTCCGCCCCGGGCGGCTAATACCGACTGTACGCCACTGGTTCCACATGGTTTTGTGCTGTGCAGTTGACGTCACAGTAAGCGCACAGTAAGCAAACGTCGCGCACCGAAACCAGTTCTTTTACTAGACGACAGGAGCGTACTTACCCATGTACAGTACTTAAGTTCATTTACTGAACTGATCTATAGTTTTCGAGCGTGACGGCAAATTGCGTACACAACTTTTATCAACGCTGGACTATCGTTCGAAAAATATTGCAGCCATATTCTGGAACGCTTCTCGGTGTAGAAAGGTTCTAATATTATTTTGCATCTTTTTATTTTATTAAATTCCTAAAACTTCTTTCGCCCCGTGGACATTAAGCGGGCCCGTGTTAGTCAGCCCGTTACGGCTACGATCAGGCCGCAATGGGACGGGACCCGACGTAACCTGGGTCGTTCGGTGCCATTCCGGGTCCCCGGAGCGGTAGGCTGCCACCCGGCCGCTCGGCCGCCGATCCGAAGTATTAGAAATACGTCAGGTAGAAACGGAATAGTAAGAGGTTTCTTTCGGAAACAAATAACGGAGTTTGGCCGGACTTAGCCAAAAAGTATCGGCAAAGGAAAACCTTAGTACCAGAACAGCCGTAGTTTTCGAACACGGCCACCAACGGATCGGTAGTAGTCCACTTCGGTGGTTTCGTAAGTGACGCGGACACGTTTTAAAATCCGTTCTCCCACCGCCACCCCTTACGGAAACTCTTTTCCCAGCCGCCGGGCGGAAAGGTTGCGGAGAATCGGCATTTCGTCGATGGCGAATGAAGGACGTCGCTTCTATTAAAGCGTTTAACAGAAACTCCGTCGTAAGGATTGCGGCGAGTCGGTAACCGGTCCGAGCTCCAACGTCGTGGACGACGCGTGGCTAATTAATTACACGCGTATTTTAAGCGGAGGACGGTCGGCGAAATAATTCCGCCCTCCTTCGCGCCATTTATTTCGGTATCCATTAATCTTCTGGGCTAACTCTTACAACGATTTCCTTCCCGACGAAAAGACGCGGCCGGGACGGAAATCTTCGAAGCGCCATCTGTCGAAGAAAACCCAAACTAAAAGTTAAGAAAGTAGACGAAGTCGGAGCGAATCGCGGGAGAACCAAGGTCGCCGGCGCAGACTCTCCGAGTTTGGAACCGACGACGTCCGGAAGGAGCGCCCCGGCCAGGATCCCGGTCCCGCGTTCGACGGATATGTTCTTCGGTTTCCGTCCGGCCGTTTTCTCCGCTTGATTTTCCTCCGCCCGGCAAGCGGCGCCCAATAAAAGAGATCGAAGGTCGAAAGGTAAGAGTCGACCCGTTCCTCTGTCCCTCCGGTGGTTTTAACCGGACCGTCTTCCTTCGTTGCAATTCTGGCTTTCGAGCGAAATGGCGCGAGGACGGGTTAGTCGAAGCGGAGGGGGGAAGCGGCCGAACGCTTCCGTCGTTCCCGTTTTTAAGGTACGACCGATTTCCGTTTAGGTCGGGCGACGGAAATCCCTTTCCGGAGCCTTCCGACGGACGGCCGGCACCGTTTCCGAGAACTACGCCGCCGGTGTCGGGGGTAGCGGGCGACGTTAGCTTCCGTCTGTTGTCGCGCGCGCCGGGTAGGAGAGAAGAGCCGGAAAGGACCCGGAGTTCCGGATCCGGCGCTACCGGAAGTCCGCAGAATACGAGCCGACCCGGGCCGAGGCCGCGGCCTCTTCGTAGGTGCCGGCTGTCGACTTATAAGATGGCGCTGGCCGCGGTTGACCGTCGGAACGGGGGTTTCCGAGATCCGACGGACTTTTCCGGAAGCCGAAGAATTTCCGGTCGGGGTCCGACGACTTCCGTAAACGGCCGGAAGATGGCGCCGTCGTCGGCCACCGCTTCCGGAAAGACAAATTCCGTCCGAAAGAGCCCGTTTGTATTTTCGCGGCGATTTCGACGGTGCGTTACCGCCTCCGTAAACTTCGCGCGCCCCGTTGTACCGCCGCCAATTTACGTTTCCTCCGTTCGAAATTTGTTTACGTAAAATCAACGTACGGAAGACGCTATTTACCTGCTCCACCGCCCTCTTATCGTATTAAAATAGCCCCGTACTCACCAGAAGTTTCCTATAAAACCGCCAAAACATTTAAATTATTTAAAATAAGGTTACGCATTTCCCACGGTTGCTTTTTCCGTGTAAAATGTTAAGAAATCTACTTTTAAAATCGTCATTAACGTAAAAACGCGCTGGTGGATGACGACGCGGTGGCTCGTTTTACATTTCAAAAATTGGAATACGTCCCGGAAGATCTGGGAATTCTTTCTGTACGTGCCGATTTATAATCAAAATAATAATTTACTCGTTCGGAATAAAACTTTTTTGCAAATTGCGTCGTATAGAAGTGTCGGGGATTGCCCTTATACGCAGTAAAAAGAATTGGAAATAGTGTGGTTTAAAAAATGTGGTAAAGCCGACGAATGTTTTCATTTAAAGGTCTTCCGAAGAACGCCGGTAGTTTGAAACGGTTTCCTGGACGGTTCCGGATACGGAACTACTAGCTGCGTTCTTCGTTCTGTACTTTTATTAATACGGCTTTTCTCATAACGGTCGATCTTTATGTGTATTTGAACCCAAACTAAACGAAAATGTTTCGAGAATTAAGAAAATGAAATCAGTTTTGAGTACTTTAAATGTATGAAGATATTTTTAAAATATATATTTTTGTGAGACTTTGTTAATTTTGATGCTTGGGAGAAGGAAAAGTCCGATTTCGAACCGGGCATCGTTTTGGAATGGGTGCGGATGCCGCGCCCGTGATGCTCGACGTGCGGCGAGACGGAGGGAAACGGGAACTCGACGTCTCGTCTTCCCGAAAATCGGCTTGGAGGTTGGCCGATTTGCGAAAAAGTTCCTTGGAAAAGTTTGAAATGGAGTTCCGAAACCTTATTTTTGTACCGTCTTGCAGTAGCATCCCTTGCATAAATAAATGTCAGATAGCAGCTGTTGAAAAGTGATAACATTTGGAAGTCTACTTTTTGGTTGATGTTCCACATCTTCCATTCTTCAAACTCTGGTCCAAAGCCTGGATACTATTCTCTGTAACACGTTTGGAGTTCCGGATACGTCTATGACTGGCCCCGCTTCTACTCCTTCGATACGGGTGTACAAAAATCAAAGTGAACGCTTTTAGCTTGCTATAAATCTTACATTTACCTTTTGCATAATATATATTTCTTGCTCTATGCGGCCGAGCCATTAGAGCTCGATCTGTTGTCTCTTGGACTACTTTTGTAATTTTTTTTTGAATGACACATTTTAATTTGTTTAATATGCTCTCTTTTCGTTTTTTTATTCCTTGTTTCGAGTAGCCCAATAGAAATAAACTCGGGAGAAGTGTTTCGAAACTAATAAATGCAATTTTATTTTCCTATAGGAATGGAATTGTAGTCTTTACCATATTAGAAGGCACAGAGTCCCGACGAAATACAAAGTTGCCGTCTGGAAAAGGTCTCTTGGCATCTGACTGGAAGAAAGGACAAAGGATTTTCTTGACGTAGTATTTTGATGATACTTTCCCCCTCCCCCGGGTTTCGTGAAATTTGGCTTTGTTGTTTTCTTTGCTGAAATTTTGGCCTAAACCGTAACCCTTTGCAGATGAGATGCCCAAGTTGACGGTGGTGCTTCGGAACAATTTTGGTGCCCGTTAATGTAGCAGACCTTCTTCTTGCCTCGACATTTAGTGAGACAGAACCGAGCTTTGTCGGTTGTGATAAACTTTTTCCACTTATTTTTCTTCGGCATGTGATTGAATGGCCGAGACCTGCAGTATCTCTCTTGGATGGATGCATTGGAAAGCTCCTGGCTTGCTAGTTTCTTAACAAGTTTAAGGCCCATTTTTTTTAGACTTTTTACTATTCACATGTTACCCACATTATAATGCAAATCACTTTCATTACAATGTTCACTTAAAATTGTTTACTTTGATTTTTTGTAGATCTGTAATTCTTTCTTTTGTAAAATCATTTATGTGGTGTCGTTATGACATTACTATTCAGCAGCCAGGAATTAAGTCTGAAATTTCTGAGTATTAGTCATTTCAGTGGCTGATTGCTTTTGTAGACTTAGCTTAGATGGATAGGCTACTGTAAAAATGTTATAGCTCATGATCAATAGCAACAAATTGTTTTTCCAGAAGCTGTCATATTAATATGATAGCTCCTTCTATGTTATATGCAAGCCATATGCAAACCTGTGATAATTTATGCATGATAATGCATAATAAAAAGAAAAATTACTGAATAAGTATTGAATTTTATTCTGCCTTACCTCACGGCTATTCATATAGCCTAGTATTTGAGTCTGTTTTTCTGTTTCATCTAGTATTCAACAGTCATATGTTTGTGATTTCGTTTTCAGGTTGTTTACTTTTAAACTTGAATGGGGGTGGCGGTGGCTGGCAGAGATGAGAGGCAGAAGGATGTTAGTGTGAGACACTCAGTCCATGCAACTATATCTTTGAGTACAGTAAAATAATAAGAAATTTTCCCAGTTGGTTAAACAGCAACAGAAAAAATGCCGTGCTACTGCTTTATTTATGCTTTATATTTTGAATAAATGTATGCTTTTCAATGGAATACTAAGCTATATTCTGAATATTTTTGTAATCTGGAAATGCATAAACAAAATATGGAAAAAAGTAAATTTTCTGCTGTTTATTTATGGATTAGACCAGTGGTGTACCGTGGGTGTCAGCCGCCCGGGGCGGAGGAAAATTTCAGGCCCCCCTTATTTAGGTATTTCAATTTAAAAGGCCAAAATTCAGTTTTGTCACAGAACAAGCAATGAAACATTCGGTGGTAGTGCAGCGACCTGTTTAAAATAGTTCTATTGGATATTAGTGGTATATATGAATGCGAATGAATCGTACAAGCAAAAAAAAAAGGTCAACAGGTCTCGCAGCAATTCCTCGGATGAAAAGTTACTAGTTCACCCGGCGAGCCGATTCCTGGACTGTCTGGACGATACCACTATCGTAGGCGCGATGCAAGTAGATTAGGATGTTTCAAATTTTTACAAGATATTATTATTACTTATTATGAAATTTTGCCACCCCCTAAAAAGTGCCGCCTGGGGCGGGCCGCCCCCACTATGGTACGCCACTGGATTAGACAAATATGTTGATTCTTTGGACACAAGTGTATTTTCTGTTCTTACATGCTGCGATAGCATAGATTTTCAAATTAGAATGTAGATTTTGGATATGTAATTAATAATTTAGATTTCTAGGAGAAAAATAAATGTTGAGTTATAAGCAAAATATTTTTAAGATATGAATAACAATACATATATATATATATTCTGTATATGTTCTGAATTAATTCTATTCTATCTGACTACATTAAAACAAAAAATAAACCAACCTTTATCTAATATGTCATGTAAGATTAAGTTTAACTTTCTCTACCTTCTGAATGTCGTTGGGCACAAAGTTCTGTATCTTTTGAATTAAAAACTATTTGAACTTTTATGTTTTGAGTTACTATTTTCTGGTAAAAAAAAAAATAGCAAGAAACATTTCTCTGTTCAGTTGATCAGAGTTCAGATTTGGATCCTTTTAGAAAAAATCAAAAAAGGATTTGTTAGCAAAATTAATATAACTTAATGATCAGAATGTTTCTCTTTGTGTTAGTTTTCTAGCTTTATATATATATTAAGCTAGAAAACTAACATCCATAATCCAATTCATTAGAATTACTAAACAATCTGCTGCATTTTTATTGGATTATGTTAAGTATAATTAATAATCTGAAATAAGAAAATTAAACGCACTGTTATAAAGTAAGATACTCTGTCTTGCAGCACTAAAATCAATGTTTTATTCAAAGTTGCAAATACTTTCAAGAATTTACAATTATCCTCTTCAAGGCTGATTTGAGTAAATTTGCATCAAATCATTTTTTTATTTGATGTGAGTCTTCTTGAATCAGCTTGAAGAGGATAGTTATAAACTATTGAAAGTACTTGCAACTTTGAATAAAACATTGGTTTTAATGCTGCAAGACAGAGTACATTCCTTTATAATATTACACTTAATAATCTGAAACAAAGTAATTTGTCTAAAAGGCAATTTAGTTATCAAATATTACTTTATGGGTTTTACGGCGCCACATTATCTGTATTAAATGTTTATTTCAGATAGCAAATTATTTAAATTTAAATGACTGGCTATCTGAAAAAAGCATTCAATAAAGATAGCTATTTATAATCATTAAATATGTCATGAAATAGTGGCCTAATTGCTTATCTCTAGCCAAATTTATTTTGGATTAATGGGCTATTTTAGTTCAAATAAAATTCCAAAAATTGTTTGTTAGATTAATTTTTTAATATATAATATTTGCAAAATACAAAATTTTTAATTTTTGAAATAAAACATTATTTGTAAAATCAATACAATTTTTATTTCTACAGGTTAATTTTCAAAAAGGCATTATGCTTAGAAAATTTGCTTCATGTTTGTTTATGTATCTACTGCATCAGACGTATTGTACAACCGAGAATATTTCCTATCTATCTAGTCAAGTTTTTACTGTGAGAAATCCAAATTCTTTTTTACGTATAGAGTCAAATTGGTCATTCCCATTGAGCAAAGGACTCAAATTTAAATTCAGGTAAGTAACAATTATTTAAATTATGTTAATGTGCTAAAAATGATTAATCAGTTAATTGCTATTAACATTATTCCATGAGATTCACATATAATTTGGTTAACATACACACAACACACAGTACTACTAATAAATACTGTAAAATAGTACATAGATCTATTTAAGAATTTTTTGTTTAATCCATGACTGGTCATTGAATTTGGAAAGAAATTGGCAGTTTTGTTCATTAATAATACAGAATGTCCATTAATAATAATGTGAATGGTTTAAAGGGGAAGGAAATTTCAAAAAATATATCATTTTTCACAATAGAATGGGAGGTAGTTGACCTTGTCTCTGCAGATGCCTTTTTAGTGTTATTAGAGGCATACAAATTTGTTATTATAAGTCTACTTACTAGTCACATGAATGAAGTATCAGATAAAAATGTTTTTCAAATACAGTGTGATTCAAAAGTCTGTTAACATTTGAAAAATCAATATTTCAGTGAATTTTTGACAATTAAACACATTCACAACTTTTAAGCAGTAAAACTATTTAATAACAAATGTTTTTAATGAATTTTTGACTCCTGGTGATGCAGTTAGCATAGAAATGCGTAGAGTTTTGCCATAAAAATGTCAAACTTAGTTCAAGTTATGTTCATCAAATGGGATTTTGATCCATAACACCATACAGAACTACATCATAGCAAATTTCAATGGGATGAACTTTGTTGTGGAGCTTGGCCTGAAGACAAGTAACAATGTTATGGACAGTATGAAACAGCATTTCTCAAGGTATCATTGATGCCTTCCACGGTATAAAGTCTTTTAGCATTGCCAGTGATGTTGGGCAATCTCTGTAAATTCATGTCTTTGGGTAGCCCCATAACCAAAAATTGCAGGACAACAGGTCTGACACTTAGGTGGTCATTCAGTCTGAAAGTGAAATTCTATGCACAGAAAGCTAGAACTTCTTTAAATAAGTTTCACAAAACCTTTTTACACATTTTCTATCAGTTTCTTGGGAGAACAAATGTTTTTGGCCATGTTTAATGGCCTTAGAAGTTTCTTTTTAGAAGTTTTTTTTTTATCAGTTTATCTTTTTATCAGTTTCAGGGAAGGCCATTAAACATGACCTTCTCTCAAGAAACTGATAGAATGGTTTTCTCCAAATAATGATAGTAACAGTTGTTTCATAGGAAAAGCAACATGGGTGGTGCTCCATCATATATGAATATCACAACATCTAATACTTGCTTTTCCTCCAAGTTAGCATAACAATGGCCTGTGATAGTGATAGTTTCAAAAGCAGACACATGTGACACCATTTGTGATAAAATGCCACCTGAATTACCCTATATTTTTCTAAGTCATTTTTTTTCAATGTTGGGAGTGCATGAACTTTTGCACATAATTAAAGGGGAGAGGATTTGCCAAAAGTAGATTATTGTGCACAGCATGGATAGAAGGGTTCAAAAGTGACTCAAAAACTGTATGAGTAATAAATGCATAGCATCTATCATCTATTTGGTATAACAATCAACAAGAATTAAAATTTACAAATAAAATTCACAAATGTTAGACTTGATTTCTTTTTTGTGTATAAACAAACTATAATTACAGTTGTAATGAACAAATTATAAAACAAAAAACTTTAATAATGTGATAGTTGCAGTTCTTTTATCATTTGCACTATGGTTTTCTAATAAAATTGCAAAAAAATAAAATCTGTCTTAGTAGTGAGCAAGCAGAATATACTTGGAAATATGATGAACCAGTGGCGTGCGGTCATTAGAAGCGGTGGAAGCGCCGCTTCCCTTGTACTTTATAAAAAATAAATACATATTAATTTTAATTATATGAAAATAATCGCACAATATTTTATTATAACCGCATTATGTATCTTATTACAAATTTTTATACTACACGTGAAAAAAAAATTGCTATTGTATATTAGAATATTAGTGGCGGAGTGGAATCTCTGTATTGTCAGATTCCAAAAAGCCAAATTTGCGCATGCGCTTTTCAGAGCACCAACCTCACCCGGTTTATCTGGTGGAAGCCTACAACCTTGGGTTGATGCTACACATATAACGCTTCCAATTCTATCCTGGACCGGTTCTGGGCTGTTAGCCGCCGCCCGCTAGATATTTGGCCGCCATTGCCCGATTACGTGAATCGCGAGTACAGTAGATTTATAACTTAACCCAACCGATAAGAATTTACCTGTATGTTTTTATGATACTTTCCTGTATAGTTGACAGGAGTTTTAAAAAATCCATTAAAATATTTGATATATTTATTCCGCTCTCCGATTTTATATTACTCACGGATTTCGATGTTAAACCGGTGATNTGTTATACATTTATAATAGATACATTTTGAGCCACAACAAGGCGTGGCGGGGTCTGCTAGTTTTATAATAAAACGATTATTAAGCAACATAATTATTCATTTAAAATACGTAATCCGTACTATATTCTCAATTATTACGAAATATTCATTTAAACGAGCGAAAGTCGTGGTTTCAATTATTTTAAATTACGTTTTCGATCCACAAACAACGTATTAAAAGAGATTTATTCCGTTGAATAAGTGGCGTTACGTTGTTATACGACCCGTCGGAAAACAAAGTCTACGGATTGGTACCCATCCGCGCTTTAACCTTCTAATTACAAGCGCTATTAAACCGTTGAAAAACCGAAACTTCTTCAGTTAAAATTTAGAGAATATAATTCAAAGATACTACGTTTTATTTCTAAATTGAAAAAATGAATGATATCGGCCATTGCAGTACGATGAGAGATTTTATTTCGAAATTTGAAACATCTTTAATGTAGATTAACAGAATAACAACACAATACTGGATATACAAACAAATAACTACTCACAAAGTCAACCAAAATCCAGCGATTAAACAGTTGCACGAACGTTTTCATCTACCTTCAAGTAGACATCCTCGGGTGAAATACGGTGTTACGATTCTACGAGAAAATTAATTTAGCACGTGCCGCGTGGTAGGTATGGCGCCTGGCTATTGGTGGATACAGATGACGTCTTAGAATTTGCGTCAGAGGAACGTCGTGAGCTAGAAGTTCATGAATGTACAACTTTCAAGCGGGGGGAGAATGACTACGCGTCCTTCTAATTAATGGCGCGTTTTTTATGGAAGCCTTGTAAATCTCATATTTCTTCAAGTGTCGTCCATCAATAACCGGGCGCCACACCTACCACGTGGCACGTGCGATTCTAAATTAAGAATTTTCTCGTAGAATCGTAATACCGTATTTCACCCCAGGATGTCTACTTGAAGGTACATGAAAACGTTCGTGCAACTGTTTAATTGCTGGATTTTGGTTGACTTTGTGAGTAGTTTTTTGAAGATGAACAGATTACAGTGCAAAGATATATTCTGTTTACCAGATGAAAAACTGCATCTTTCATCTGGTAATGAAAAATGACAAAAGAAATGATAAAAAGGATGAAAATGCAGTTTTCATCCTTTTTATCATTTCTTTAGTGAAAATTTTGGGCATTATAGTACTGTACATGGCTAGATTTTACTTACACACTGTGACGCAAATACATCCTGTGTATTTCACTGTTCAGTTTAAGTTGAAGATTCCTGTTTATGGAAATGTTTTCTCCATAAATTTAAAATTTACCAAATATAACTAGATATATAATTTTAAACAAAGGGATTACATACATTTATCTCGGTATGTTATCCCTTTTGATATTTACAATAATTTATACAATGGGTGATCGGATAACGAACATTTTCGCGAAAGATTTTTATGCTCGGACAACGAACACACGTTCGGATAACGTACACCTCACAGAATAAACACAAGAAGAAGCGACGTAAAATAACTGGAAACAATTCGAAACTTTCGGAGCGCGGGAAACGTCGACATCGACGCTCAACCCGGTCAGCACATACTGATCGGATAGTATTCCTCCAAACTTTGATATACTCCCTTGTAATTCCAGCCTTTTATTTTTCCGACAGAAGCAATTCTTTTATAATAATCGCGAGACTGTCGGGCGGGCACTCGTTTAGTTTAGCGTGGGTTTTTATTTTCGAAAGGTGAGAGTATAATAGCAAAGGTAGAGTGGGCGGAAGATGTCTGATGTTGCTGGGCAGTATGGATCGAACGGGTCTACACTAGGCCGCAGTTCAATCTTATCTAAGAAAGATACTATATACGTAATCAAGAAGACTCGCGCAGCTAAAGGAGTAACAAAAATCACATCTGAGAAATAAAGAACATCGAAGAGCTCATAATGGAACCCATAACGGATCTGACGACAGAAGAAGACCAAGAAACTCGTCGAGATATGTTTTCTTCTGAAAAAGAGGATTAATGCCGATATCTGTTATTAAAGATCCTTTGAAGAAGTGGGAGGATATCGGAACAACGGTCTTACAATGGCATCCAAACCGGGTTGAGGTTAATAGGCTTGGGGATCTCTAAAATTACAATGCTATGACTTCTGAAAAATTCTGAACAGAGAAAAGCAATCGACGTTAAACGGATTCTTTAACCCCCACAAACGGAAAAAAACATGATTAATAAAAATGCAAGGCTGTATATGTATTTTTATTATTACATATAAATAAACGTAGTAAGAAAGTATATACAGTCGACCCCCTATAACGTGGGTTCCTATAACGGAAATTCCTATAACGTAGCGAAAAAATTGCGGCAGTATTCGTATAAAGGGACTCGTAAAACGACGTCGCCGACTCGTGTCGCAACAAGATTGGTCGAATCTGCACTAATAGTGGATGGTCGAATCTGGACCAATAGTGGATGGAGCAGCCGAACTACTTTCCGCCGTCCAGCGCCACGCTACGGAAAGTTTAGGCGGGTAAATTGAGTTTGCTATTGTCTGTACAGTATTATATATAAATTATATATAAATTAGGTAATTATATATTAATTATATATAAATTAGGTACTGTATATATAATTATATATTAACTTAATTTATTGTAACTTTATTATAATTATTTATATACTTTCCGCCGTCCAGCGCCACGCTACGGAGAGTTTAGGCGATAAGTTCGGTAAGTAATCCTACAATTTTTTGTTTATAGCGTAGTTTATACGGATTATTCCCAAAAAATATATACGTATTGTAGCAATTTTGAGTCGGATTAGTCTAGAATCGATTAATTTTATGGAAGAAAATCTTTCAAACAGCCGTAGTCCGTAAACTTGA
>NW_019384798.1:1573322-1682825 GCF_000671375.1 Centruroides sculpturatus | reverse complement strand
CTTTGACAATTTAGCTGGCAAAAGACACGAAAAATCGTCGATTCTTTCGTATTTGAAGCAATTTGGAAATCGAAGCGGAATAGAATTTAACATTAGTAAATAATATAAAATAAATATTGAAAATTATAACGAGATAGTTACGGCTAATAGATATAATATAACTAAATAAATAGATGTTATATGTTTTTATCAAAGTGAGAATTAGCATTTAGAGGGCGTATGGAATATATTGGATTTAATAACAGAGGTAATTATATTAAACTTGTTTATTAAGTACGTCAGATAAATAATCTATTAAAAATACATTTAAAGAAAGAATTAACTGATTGCCCCTGGAAGCTGGCTTCTTATAGAAACACAGCTTCCCTATCATCAAATGTCACGGCACGCCCCTGTGATGAACAATTTAAATAATAATTAATATATGTGCTGGTCATATTTGTGAGGCTAAGATCATAAGGATAGTATTAATGAATGAGATGATTAATGTGCTTTTCACTTAATACTAACTTTTTTTTCTAATGCTATGCAGTGCCGGCCCGAGGCAAGTTTTAGGATGGAGCAAGATCCTATTATGGTGCTCCCCTTGGTTGCCCCTAATTTATACCCTTTAATTTTCTTTAACACTGAGGCGCCCCCTAAAACTTAGTGCCTGGAGTGGCTGCTCCGTTCACCCTACGGTAGGGCCGGCTCTGATGCTATGCTAGCCAATTCTGTTGTCGTGTTTTTTTAATATAACATGTTTGTGTTCCTCTGTTGTCAGATGTTGTTTCTCTTCTCTCAATCTATTTTATAATTTGATTTTAATTTTGTAAGCTTTTTATAATATATATATAATGAATATTAAATTTAGTTTATAAACAAAATTCATTTTATTTTCAGGACTAAACAACCAAATGGTCTTATAATGTATCATGGAATGAATGATTCAACTGGAAGTTTAGTATATGCATTATATCTAATTTTAGAAAATGCAAAATTGAGAGTAATACATAAAACTGACACATTTTCAGCAGATTCTTTTCATGTAGGGAAAGGTAAATTATATTTAAAAGAAAAATATATAAATTAAATTATAATGCTACCATGATTTTATATTTTACAAATTCTCTTATGTATTAGCTTTTTGATCAGACTTGGACAGTTTCTATTTCAAACCAGCAGATGAGTCCGGCATTGGCCGAGCAAAAAACAACAAAGATTAAGATTATTAGATTATTTCGTACTTCTAATCCTTCTATTCCAGTGGCTTGAGATGCCCCCTAGTGGGCATTCTAGCAGCGGCAGTGTCATTCCATGGTATAAATAATAAATTCCTATTACAAAGAAAAATAATAATATACCAAATTTATTGTTAATTTAAATAATAGCTAGGAGCACCTCTAGTGGCCATTTTTTGCATACAGTAACAGAAAGAAAGAAAGAAAGAATCCAGTTTTTCAGCTTTATATATATAGATATTTTGGAAGTATTTGGTATTCTATTTGAAATATTTTTCCTGGGAAATTCAGAGTATTTGTGTTTTTAAATACTTTAATTGTACTTGAAATATTGAGTACTTCAAATAATTCAGAATATTTGAAATATTCAAAAAATTTTAGATATTTCTAAAACACTGGCTTTTTCCTTTCATAATTAAGCACTGCTCCAATGCATGTGAAGACTCCCCAAAAGAGCAACAAAATCCCAATAACAGACAAAAATAAAATAGAGTGCAAAAGGCTAAAATGCAAAGCAGCAGAAGTATGACATAAAACAGAATATGCAAAATTAATAAGAACAAATGATGAAAAGAAGTAAAAAAATTGTAATAAAATTAAAATCATTTATTGATGTATTTGAGAAAACAAAATGTTAAGTATTGTTTAAATATTTTTAAAATTAAGTTTAAAATGTTTAAAATTGACAAAGTAATCCTAATATACAACCTGTTGACTTAACTGACCCTTAGAAAAATCAACATTGAAATGAACTTAAATGAATCATCCCTGAAATAAAATAAGTTTTTAATAAAGTATTACTTTGGAGTACTGTCATATTAATGGCATATGAGCTAAGTGGACCATTAAAATAGTCTATAAAAATATTCTTATAATATAATATAGAGTTATAGAAAATACTCCATACTCCAGGGGTCGCTCTGGAAAATTAAAAAATATTGTCACCATTTTGCCAGTTTTTAATTTTTTTCACCACTTCAAATTATTTATTGACACCAGTTTTACTTACTAATTAATGCAGGTGCTAGTAGCCTTATCAGTTTGGCATCCAGAAAACAAAAGTAACATGTTAAACTGTCACTTACAAGGCGAGGGCCAGATGTTCAGATCTCTGATTTGAACGGAACTTTAGTAAGCACATAGCCTTAAATACAAACAGCTCCTTGTCCAAATAACAGGACCCACTTCTCAAGCAATTCCAAAAAATGGGCATCTGAAAATTTAGTGTTTAGCTTTATAAGTCTTTGGAAGTTTCATATCCAAGAGTGGTGAATAAGATGCTAGACACTGGAGTAGACAATGTAGTTTTGAGCTTTCAAAATTTTAGTTTAGTTTTTGTGTATAACATTATTATTTTACTGCATTATTATTGGGCTGCAATTGTAAGGTCTCTGACAGAGACACGATGGTCAGGACTGACAAGGAGTCAAGAGAGTCACATGTGGGTGTGATTGGTACCAAGACAGACTCTAAGGTTACAAGAAATCATTTATTTGACACAATATTATATTGTCCTTTTCGTCCATGTGCAGTAACGTTCTAAGCTTATTCACTTGTGAAGACATAGTATGTAAAATATGTGAAAATAAATGTGAAGAAATAAAAGTTTTATTTAACAACTTAAAAGAATTAAATCTACAGAGGCTTATTTTTGCTAAACATGAAATGATGTCGCAATTTTTAATTTCTTGTTTTATACACTTTAAATGTCAAGAATAATAATAGTAATAATGATAATACCAATGCTGTGGTAAAATAATAAAAGAACAATATTACACATAAAAAAACTAAACTAAACTAAAATTCCAATGGTTCGAACTTTATTGTCTAGTTGCAGTACCTAGCATCTTATCTATCACCTCTCAGAGACATGAAACTTCCTAAGACTTGTAAGATAAACAATTAATATTTTGTGGTCAATGTTCCCTCTAAGCTATGCAGCCACGCACTGCTCAAATTGTTGCCACACAGGCAAGCATGCACACTGATTTGAATTGTTGTTTATTTATTTTTCACTCTGTCTGCAACATTATTATTGCTATGTATATTTCTATTAAATACATTAAATCATTGACAAAAGATAATATTTTGTATTGAAGTATGTTAGTATGTTTTAAAATGAATTTTAATNAAAAGTCAAGAATTTCAGAAAACCCAGGACCTTCATCACAAAAATGAACTTCATGTTTCTGTATGTATATGTTTGTGTTATGTAACATATATTATTATACAAATTAATATAAAAATATCTTAAAATTAAAGTAAACTCTGTTTATTTTTGGTCGTGTGTTCCCCTTTCCCTATTTACTACGTGTTAAAATGATCTCATTTAACTCTTTCATTTAGTGGTATGTTGTCTAGAAACATATCCTAAGTGCTAAACAAGGTCTTACTGTATAAAGATTTATAACTCATAATCATATTTTGTTAAATTTCAATTTTTTCTACTTGTTGTTTATTTTTGTTATTACTTATTTATTTTTTGTATATTATTTACTCTTTTATTTTTGCTTTATATTTTGATTTTGCTTTGCCAATCTTCTATGCATGCGACCTATGCATTTTCTATGTATGGATTTAAGAAGTTCCATTATATTTAAATTTTTTGGAGTGCTGTCTGACTCCCATGGCTGCTGGCATGAAAAGTTTTGCTCTCTAGTGATTTGTTTTTTCCTTGAAAAATGTCAGAGTTTCAGGCTCAGAAAACAAAACTTTTTCACCACTATCTCAAGACAGATTGCCATGAAATATAAGAAAATGAATCGGAAGCAAGGAAAATGTCTCAGATGAGTCAACGGAACAGTTAATCTTCACTTATATAAGTGCCAAAAAAGGAGATTGATGTTGAAGAAGGATTTGACTTCTGTTAAAATTGCAAGCTTCTTCAAATAGTAAATTACATGTACTTTTAGAGCATTTAGATAGAATGCAAGCATGGATTGAGAATATCGATACAGCATTAGTAGATGTGGAAAGTAGACTCTCTGCTCTTGAAACCGATAGAGAAAAAGGCTGTGTTAAGAATGCTAAATCAAATATAGAAATAGATATAATATGCAATAATCTCCATGAAAAGTTAATGAGACTAAAAGATAAAAAAAGAAAGAACAACATTGTAATATTAGGTTTAGAAGATAACAATAAAATGGACAATGGTTTAGTTAAGGTTCAAAAACTTTTAAATGATAATTTAAAAATTACAGATGTCAATAATAAACATGCTTTTAAAGTTGGAAAATTTAAATTGATTACAAAAAGACTGATTATTTGTGAGTTGTTTAATTTCAAGATAAATTAAAAATTTATAAAAATATTAGTAATTTAAAAGGTTCAAATATATTTATTAATGAGGATTATTCGAGGAATACCAAACTTATCAGAAACAAATTAAAGGATCTATGGTAAATAAATGTATTTAAAAGGAGCCAAGATTGTTAAAAATTATGATATAACAGATTATTCATAGATGACAAGATATTTGCATATAATTACAATGGTGAAATCTTCCAAACAGATAGAGAACAATGTTTTTTAGGAATATAGTTTATAATGACAAACAAGATGATAACATGAAACTTCTTTTCTACAATATTGTGGGTTTACATAATAAATACTGTTCCCCTAACTTCTGGAATATGATATACGAGGTCTGTTCAAAAAGTATCGGACTTTTATTTTTTCCGCGTAAACCAATGATGTGTGGGAAGCCTCTTTCGGTGGAGTTTTGGAGGGGACAGTCATGCACAGCCCTGAATTTTTTCCCGCCTGCAGGAAGCGTCAGTCGTTGGCAGTCGGCCTATGAGTGAGGACATGTAGTGAGCTCTCGTCAGATTCCACTGATACTCTGTATATACTATATATAATAAAAATAAAAAAAAAAGAAAATTGAAGACCCAAATAAATATATGCTGTTTTTGTAGATGCATGAAGAAGTAAGTTGCTGAACTTACTGAGGTTAAAATAAACTTCATTTAAAGAATGTGCAACTTTATCAATGAATATAGGAGAAGCTGATGCATAAACAGAAATCCCACAGTCCACTAAAAATTATTAAAAAAATAATGCATGCAGGACAGATTTAAATCACAAAGGCTAGAAGAACAACATTTACAAAGAATGCCACAGGGTCTCATCAATCCATTAAAAGTCTTAGAAATATGATGAAAGGTGAGTTTAGGGTTAAAATATTATGCTGAGATCAAAAACTGTACATTGTTAATATCTTACAATCTATTTTAAAGAAAGCAAAGACAGATGATAGATTAACAGAAAGTACAGACACAGTCTTATCACTTTTTTATCATCGGATTATTATGTATGTGAATCCACTGAGAAAGTTAATGTCTGATTGTAAAATGGAATAATCATTATTTATTATTTTAATATTGTCATATTATGAGTATTCTACTTATTTAAGGCAACTGAATATTTATTTCTCAAACATTTTCAAACAAGTAGAATTTTAGAGTATGAAACTGCTCCAATTTCAGTAGCTGAAGATGGCTTCAAGAAAGCCAAAAATATTTTTGAAATATATGTGCTACTTTCAAAATATCTTTATGATGTGCTACATTTGATTTGACTTCATTGAACAAAAAAATTACACAATCTGCAAAAATAAGGTTCTGTATATATGGAGGTTAAAGTGACAGTCTAATATTGATAAAGTGATATATTCATTATCTACTAATGTGATATTTAGTTTAGCAATAAGTTTTAGCACATCATTACATGTAAACTTATAATAATCTTGTAGATGTGCAGCCAGGATTTTATGGATCTTACTCTTCAATGCCCTTGTGGGAATGTGGCTTTATCTACAATAGGTCTCAGTTGTTTTCCAAGTTTATGCATTTTCACAAATGCAAATAATATAGATGTGTCTGGAAGCATTATTGTTGATGTTTCTAAATGTAAGTGTTTTAATAATGCAGTATAATACAGTATTATGAGTTATGAATCTTTTAGGAAAATTTAACAAAGTATCCAAGGATTCTCAATGAGAGGAGCTTATCATTGACCAAATTGTCAATCTAATTGATACAGTAGTACTAGAAGATGTAAATGAGCAGGATATTGAGGAGTTACTGCAGGTTTCTGGTGAGAGTCTTATCAACAACAACCTTCAAGAACTGGCAGATTGTCAATAATGATTCTGAAAACAAAGAACCCAAAGAACTTGCTACAGATTTCCTTAGTAAAAGTTTGGTAACGATAACCAAAATCATTGATTAAATTGTAGCAAATGATCTGGATTTTGAAAGGAGAGCTAAAGTAAGATGAAGCGTTTTGGATGCAATCTCCTGCTACCAACATTTGCTTAACAAAAGAAAAAGAAAGCGACAAATGACACTAGATGACTTCATTGCAAAAAAGTCAAGAATTTCAGAAAACCCAGGACCTTCATCACAAAAATGAACTTCATGTTTCTGTATGTATATGTTTGTGTTATGTAACATATATTATTATACAAATTAATATAAAAATATCTTAAAATTAAAGTAAACTCTGTTTATTTTTGGTCGTGTGTTCCCCTTTCCCTATTTACTACGTGTTAAAATGATCTCATTTAACTCTTTCATTTAGTGGTATGTTGTCTAGAAACATATCCTAAGTGCTAAACAAGGTCTTACTGTATAAAGATTTATAACTCATAATCATATTTTGTTAAATTTCAATTTTTTCTACTTGTTGTTTATTTTTGTTATTACTTATTTATTTTTTGTATATTATTTACTCTTTTATTTTTGCTTTATATTTTGATTTTGCTTTGCCAATCTTCTATGCATGCGACCTATGCATTTTCTATGTATGGATTTAAGAAGTTCCATTATATTTAAATTTTTTGGAGTGCTGTCTGACTCCCATGGCTGCTGGCATGAAAAGTTTTGCTCTCTAGTGATTTGTTTTTTCCTTGAAAAATGTCAGAGTTTCAGGCTCAGAAAACAAAACTTTTTCACCACTATCTCAAGACAGATTGCCATGAAATATAAGAAAATGAATCGGAAGCAAGGAAAATGTCTCAGATGAGTCAACGGAACAGTTAATCTTCACTTATATAAGTGCCAAAAAAGGAGATTGATGTTGAAGAAGGATTTGACTTCTGTTAAAATTGCAAGCTTCTTCAAATAGTAAATTACATGTACTTTTAGAGCATTTAGATAGAATGCAAGCATGGATTGAGAATATCGATACAGCATTAGTAGATGTGGAAAGTAGACTCTCTGCTCTTGAAACCGATAGAGAAAAAGGCTGTGTTAAGAATGCTAAATCAAATATAGAAATAGATATAATATGCAATAATCTCCATGAAAAGTTAATGAGACTAAAAGATAAAAAAAGAAAGAACAACATTGTAATATTAGGTTTAGAAGATAACAATAAAATGGACAATGGTTTAGTTAAGGTTCAAAAACTTTTAAATGATAATTTAAAAATTACAGATGTCAATAATAAACATGCTTTTAAAGTTGGAAAATTTAAATTGATTACAAAAAGACTGATTATTTGTGAGTTGTTTAATTTCAAGATAAATTAAAAATTTATAAAAATATTAGTAATTTAAAAGGTTCAAATATATTTATTAATGAGGATTATTCGAGGAATACCAAACTTATCAGAAACAAATTAAAGGATCTATGGTAAATAAATGTATTTAAAAGGAGCCAAGATTGTTAAAAATTATGATATAACAGATTATTCATAGATGACAAGATATTTGCATATAATTACAATGGTGAAATCTTCCAAACAGATAGAGAACAATGTTTTTTAGGAATATAGTTTATAATGACAAACAAGATGATAACATGAAACTTCTTTTCTACAATATTGTGGGTTTACATAATAAATACTGTTCCCCTAACTTCTGGAATATGATATACGAGGTCTGTTCAAAAAGTATCGGACTTTTATTTTTTCCGCGTAAACCAATGATGTGTGGGAAGCCTCTTTCGGTGGAGTTTTGGAGGGGACAGTCATGCACAGCCCTGAATTTTTTCCCGCCTGCAGGAAGCGTCAGTCGTTGGCAGTCGGCCTATGAGTGAGGACATGTAGTGAGCTCTCGTCAGATTCCACTAAGTTGGAAAATGATTGAAAAACGTGAGCAGCGATATTACATCAAATTTTGCCAAAAACCTTGGCGATACCCGAGCGTAAACCATTGACAAGATTCAGCAGGCTTTCGGGGACGATCCTCGAGGCCAAAAAAAGTGCAGCAGGTCCGCAGCAATATCAAGGTCATGTTGACAGTTTTTTCGACTCTCGTGGGGTGGTGTATTGTGAGTACGCACCACAAGGCCAAATCATTGCAAAGGAGTGCTACTAGGAGGTCCTTCGCCGTCTTTCTGATGCTGTGCGATGCAAACGACTGGATCTGTGGTCGATCAAAACTTGGCAGCTCCATCGTGATAATGCATCCGCCCATTCTGCGCATTTGATTCGGGCTATCATAGCCAAACACAACACTCCTGTGGTTCGTCACGCTCCGTACTCTCCCCACATGGCTCCGTGTGACCTTTGGCTATTTCCCAAGCTGAAAATGCCGCTAAAAGGAACCCGATTTTAGTCGAGAGAAGACATCGCATGGAATGCGACGGACCAGCTGATGGCCATTTCGAAAGATGCGATCCAGCAGTGTTTCCAGCAATGGCAGGAACACTAGGAGAAGTGTATACACTACCAAGGAGACTACTTTGAAGGGGATTAGGGTTTTGTACCTCAAAATCAATAAATGTATTTTTGCCAACCAAAGGTCTGATACTTTTTGAACAGCCCTTATATAATATGGATATATTCTGTCTGGTAGAAACATGGCATAAATCTTTGTCAATTGAATCAATTTTTTCTGATGACTAAAATTTATCATCAAATAGCTTAGTGGTGAAGGATCTGGAAGACTCAGTGGTGGCTTAATTGTCGTTCTTAGATCAGATATAATCTCTAAGGTTAAATTAATATTTCAGACACAGTTTATACTGATTTTACAACTAGACACTGGGAGTTAGCTAATTTCCAGGTGATAGTGTCCTATATCCCACTTGACAGTAATTATGATGATGATTTAAAAGTATTTTGTTGCTTATAGAAGATCACTTGCTACATGGAACTAACTTGATTTTATGTGCCAATTTTAACGCTATAATGGGACATCCTTACTATTTGATATGTTTTACCTTTGACCAGCAAATTGCTCTTAGTTTTGAAGGATTCTACAGTTAATAACAGAGGGAAAATTCTTGTGAGGATAATAGTCTTGTTTGTCTAAATGGTTTATTTCCAGGAGATAAAGAAGGTAATTTTACTTTCCATACAATAAATAGAACCAGTGTAATTGATTTCATAATAATGTCACAAGAAATATACTCTCATGTTGTAAATGATTTCTGTGTCTTTTCAGAGATAGGCTCAGACCACTCACTTATTTTTCTTTTAATAATCTCACTGATTTCATCAAAAGTTCTTAATAGTCAATTCTTTGGTAAATGTGCAATATGGAGAGATGAATCTAAATATTCATTTGCTGTTACATTAGACAATGTATTATCACAAGAATATGGAGGAAATCTCACATCCTATGATTTAATAGAATGTATAGCAAAGGTGGCAATGTTTCTAAATTTAATTTATGATGTTAAACATGTGCCTTGCAAAAGACAAATAACAAACATATGGTATGATAATGAATGTTCTATCATGAGAAAAAATCTGTGGAAACTGTTTAAGAATGCATAAAGCTCAAATACAGATGAATCTTATGCTTTGTATAAAAGCTATTTAAAAGAATATAAAGTACTATGTCAAAAGAAAAACAGTTTTACTTTTGGAACTTAAATAAAAGATTGATAACATCATACAACTCTAAAATATTTTGGCAAATAATTAATACTTTTAAATGTAAGAGTCCACCATGTTATAATTAAAGAATTCCCTTGGAAAGATGGTTCAATTTTTATGCTACTAAATTCTCCAAAGAACATTCTTTATATATAAATGTTGAACAACTGTCAATGGATGTGTATAAAGTTTTCCCAATAGAAACAGAATGTTTTACAGATTTTACAGTGGAGGAATTAAAAGGAGCTATTAACCATTTTAAATCTGGTACTTCACCTGGAATTAATTTTATTAGAACTGAATATTTAAAGTGTTTTTCAGAAAACTTTTTTCTTACAATATTGGATGTTTCTAACACTATTAAAAGAGATTTTACTTTTCCAGAAAAATGGATTGAATCTTTGGTTAATCCAATATATAAAAAAGGAAGTGTGTATGATCCCAGAAATTATTGACCCATATCTTTGGTTTCTGTAATCCTGTAAACTGTTTACCTCCTTATTAAACAAAAGACTAGAAGATTGGATTATTAAATACAGTCGACCCCCCTATAAGATATAGATATGTTCCAATTTATTAGGAATCCGATTTCTTACAAGTCGTTCCAATCACAGCCCGACACGTGTCAAGTTTACGGACTACGGCTGATTGAAAGGTTTTCTTCCATAAAATTAATCGATTCTAGACTAATTCGGCTCAACATTTCCAAAATACGTATATTTTTTCGTAGTTTTATAGGAATCGTAATTATAGGGACTGTAATTATAAGGGGGTCGACTATATGATATTTTGTGTCAAAAGCAAGCAGGTTTTCAACCTGGCCGATCATGTCAGGACAAAATATTTGTAATAAATGCATTGGTACAATTAAAATTGCAGAAAAAGAGAGGAAAACTTTATACTGTTTTTGTACACTTTAGATCTGCTTTTGATATCATTAATTAATCATAAAGTTTTGTGGTCTCTATTAGAAAGAATGGGCATAAATAAACAGTTTCTTGGCCTTATAACTGATATATATATACCAAAGCTACTGCAAGAGTAAAGATATTAGCCAAAACAACTGATTCATTTGGTATTGACATTGGAGTTCTGCAGGAGGAAATTTTGAACCCATTGCTCTTTAATTTTTACTTTAATGGTCTGATAGTTTGACTTGCTAAATCTAACTTATCTGGGATTTCTCTCTCTGATCAAGTTGAGTTACATGCGTTAATGTATGCTGATGACACTAATTTTTGCTGGTACCCCACAAATGTTACAAAGTAAAATTGCAATTCTGGAGAAATTTTGCTGTGACTATGGATTAACTATAAATGTTTCTAAAACAAAAGTAATGATATTCAAGAAGGGTGGCAGACAATCATCCAGAGAGAAATGGTTTTTTAATAATCAGATTGTTTCAAATTACATATACTTGGGAGTATTATTTTCATCTTCTGGACAATTTTTACAAGCCAAAAATGGCAATGGGTTCAGTATGGTCAATTCTTTCAAGAGCTAAAAATTAATTCTGCCTATATCTATGTAAAGTTATTTGATGATTTCTTCTGTATTACTTTATGCTGCTCCTGTATGGGCAATTACTTATTATGATAAACTGGAAATTGTCCTTGCTTTATATCTTCGAAGAATTTTTATGTTATACCATAAAATTCCAGCTTACATGTTATGTTTGGAATTTGGTTTTTCTAGAATATCAATAATAATAATAAAATTAATAGTTTCATTTTGATTATACTTTTGAAATTAGATGATAAAAGTTATGTTAAATTAGCATATAATAAACTGTATAAAATGTGTCCAACGAGGGATAATTCTACAAACAATTGGTTATTGGCACTGAAAAATTTGCTAGATCGACCTGGTTTCTCTTTCCTATGGTTGTCTCAAGATCCTTATTTAATCAAAAGCTATGAAATGTTAATTATAAACGTGTGCTGTGAACAAGCCTTACAAGAAGATTGGTCTTTGCTGGAAAAAAAACAAATATTTTCAATTATATCATAGTGTTAAAACAACTTTTATGTGTGAGGATTATTTGTTTATGGACATAAACAATCATGTAAAATGTTCAGTACTGCAAATTTGATGTGGTCAAAATTATATTGATATGTAATAATAGTCTAATAATAAATCCTGAGAAATTTTGTAGTAATTGTACTATGCAGGTGTATGAAACTTGGAAACATGTATTTTTTTAATGTATAAAATTTGAAACAAGCAGAAAAAAGGATTTGATAAGATTTAAATCCTGGAAAGATATAATCAATATATCACATTTTTCAAAAAATTATTATTATTATATATTTTATTTTATATTATCTTGTACTAAGCTATTACATTAATTTATTAAATTGTACTAACTTCAGTTTTGTGTATCCCTGTATGTGTTTCATTTTGTAATATCTTGAATAAATCTGTTATATTAACTTATTTTGTACCACTAACCTCAGCTTTATGTAACCCCTTTGTAATGAATTAAGGTTCAAACAATAAAGAATTATTATATTATTATTACTGTCACACCTGCTTCGGAGGAGACTAGCACCATGGTGCGGAGAGTGGCGAAATGAAAAAGAATGATTCAAAAAAAGAAGAACGATTCGGAAGAAAAAGAACAATTCGAAAAAAAGAATGTTGGAGAAGTCTTTCTTTTAACGAGAGATATAAAGATTTAGTTGTTAGTGTATCTAAAAAGTGTCAGTTTTGGTACACTGTATTCTGAATTTATATCCCAAGCCCCACAGCTCGTAACATTATATATTTAAATTTTTGTTTTTGAATTCTTTTCATGTATAATTTTAAAAACCTGACAATAACTGTTAAATACTGTCAAAAATGTTAATTCTATTTATAAATTATTTCCTGTTTGCTGGATTTTTGGGTGTTTTTAAGCCAAAAAGAAATTTCACCTTATTTAAATGTCATAATTAATGCAAATACACGTACTAATAAGTAGCAATGATGGCCAAGTTGTGTAGTTCATTGATTCTACTTTTCAATGTATAGAACATTACAGTTTCAAGACTTGTTGTTTTTCTCCCAAATACAGTATATTTTTGCATTTTTCTACTTAAATATCTTTATGGATTGTGGAAATGGTTATTATTAACCCACCTAATGAGTTTTAAACCACACATGGCTATTTTCTTCCATTTATATTAATTAATTAATTATTATGCATCTTCATGTAATAATAGAAAATCATGCAACAATACGCATTTTTATGATGCATCTGGCATAGTTGTTTATTCAATGATTACTGACTGAAGAACTATGCCAGAACTAATTTTTTTTTATCTACAATGATTGTTGCAGATAAAAAAAAGGATAAATGAGCAATGAATTAGTCTCAGTAAATAGTTTTATGAATTATTATTTGAAAATTATTGTTTTAGTGTTATTTTTATGTTATTTTTCTAGTTTTTTGTGATTGTGTTATGGGCCTGTGACTTTTTTTCATGTCATTAAAAATCAGTCTATGACAATGCCAGCTTTGCAATCAGTTGCAGACTCCTTTGATACACTATAGTGATTTGTTTAAATGCACAATAAATTATCTTATAATTGAGATGGGTTGGTAATGATAATGATAATAATAAGCGCAGAACCCAAATGGTTAGGAGTTGAAAGTTGAAATTTTGTACACAATTAGGGTATGTCATGAGAATGTACACTAAGAAGGGATTTTTCAAAATTTTTCCTGCAGGGGAGAGGGAGAGAATTAAGGCTTACTGTGAAGAACTCTGCTTCTATTATACTATTCTAGATGCAGTTTTTTAGCGTTTTTGATTGCGTTTTAATAAGGTATGCCATGATAATGGACATTAAGAAGGGATTTTTGAAAATTCTCACCATGGGAGAGAGAGAGGGTTAAGGATTACCCCAAAGAACTCTTCTACTGTACTATTTTAGATGTATTTTTTGCATTTATGTGGGAAATCGAACATATTTTTAGACCCTTCTAAAAATTCTCAACGATATTTAGTGTTCCATCTTATATAAAATTGACACAGGTAGTGCATGCTTATAAGTTTTCTTTATTCGAACTCTTCATATTAATGTTCGATTTTATGTTCAAATTTATATTTATGAATGATTTGGGAAGACCCAGCTTATTTTTCGAATTCAGTAAACCCAAAGAAGAACCCAGAAGGGGTCAAGAAAACATTTGTTATTTATCATTTAGTGGTACTATGCTCTGGTTAGTGGTTGCTGTGAATCTTATTGTTAACCCAGTGTGGTAAGCAGATATATAAAAATTTTCTACTTAGGTTTCCCTCTTCTGAGACTAATTCTTGCACTTGGTGAAAACGGGTAAGATTAGGCTACAATCTAATAACCTTAATCTTTGCTGTCGTTACTTTTTGTCCAAGCAATGCCGGGCTCATCTGCTAGTAATAATATAATGGTTATATGTTTCCAAAAATTTGTTTTTCACATTAATGAAGCAGTATTTTTTTTGTATTAGCAAATTTGGAAAATTCTTATTGATTAATCAAAATAATAACTTTTAAATCAATAATAAATTTATAGCAAAAATGATNTATACATACATGTTCCAGAGTGTTATATATATATATATATACAGTAAAACCTGCCTGAACAGAAAAAATTCTACAAAATTGAGCAATTTACTATAAGTCAGAAACTGTTCAATGCAGAAATAGAAGACGTATTTGGGTATGAAGAACTTAACCCAAATAAAGTGGAAAATTAAGATTTTAATTGTAGACCAATAAGTAAAATTGCCTGAAAATATAATGGTCAACATATAGCACGACAAACTGTGTTTTATTTTATTTGTCTTGTTAATTATTAATTAATTTTGAATTGTGTTAGGGAAATGAAGGTCATGAAGTGAGGAAACATAAGTGTAATATATGAAAACAATGAGAATATGGTAACAGTGCTTCCCATTTGCCTTGTATGGATTAGTTAGTAACTAGTATTGAATATTCAAGAACAAATCTATTAACTTGTTGATAATTAGAGATTGAAGTTGATGATTAATTAGGGTATTAAAATGCTTCAAGAAGGTAGATTACAGAATAACTTGGTGTTGGTATTACTGTAATGCAATTAGAATTTCGAATGGAAGAGTGAAATACTAGTTCTTGTACTTTGAATTGTCTTATTTGCTCATAAAGATCTATTTGAGATATACTGTATTTATATATATAACAATTATATATATAATTTCTATATAAATCTTTATGTTGTTTTAGGTTTGAATCATGATAAATGGCATGAAGTTTCATTAGTAGCAGTTTTATCAACACTAAATTTGAGGATTGATGTTGATAGTACATATGTAAATGCACAGTTACCATCATTAGAAAAATATTCAGGATTTCATAATGAAATGAACATTTCATCTTTTTTCTATTTCGGAGGTATAGTTATTTTTAATATACTGTGTGCATTTGTGTTTGTTTGTTTAATAACATATATACTTGGTATTGTCTTGTTCTGATATCTATAAACATTTGTGTTGCTTTAATTTTGTGTGGATAACCCACATGCTATTTGTATTATTTAAAAATTAATTTTAAAGCAGGCATGGATTAAATGATGATGTGGGTTATCTACTTGCTGATTTTAACTTGTCATTATGAATTCTTCAAACAATTTTTCCTTTTAGATAATAACTAGCATTGAGCAAAAAATAAGTACAAACATTAAGATTATTAGATTATTTTGTACTTCTAACCCTTCTATTATATTATATTATATTATTTGATTTATATTTACAAAGGTTATCCTATGTAAGAGTTTATCACACCAAGTACCCAATTTCACACATTTTAAAAATTCTTTAAATTGTGTACTGTAGAGAAAGAAAATTTATAAAATGTATTAGATTGGTCACTTGGTGTGATAAACTTTTATATAAGATAACGTTTGTAGTTATGTAAATCAAATACTATAATATAACAAATATTAAAATAAAAACCATATAAACAGTTTGGTTATTTCAGCCTACCATTGTCATGTTTATCGTGATATTCGGATGGTACGAAATGGCATAATTTCATACCATCCAAGTATCCATTTCATTGGTCAAGTAGACACCAATTGAAAATACAATATCTAAAAATTTTTTAAGATATTATATTTGTTTGTATTGTTAGTACTAAGAAACTGTTTCATTCATAGTCAAATACCAAATGTTTATCTGCCAACTAATCAAATTTGGCAAAAACTGGACCAAATATTTAAACTCGGCACCATCAAAAATCACTTTAATCACATTTTGTGCAGGCTGATAACCTCGTATTATGTAATTTTTCTAACAACACATCCAGAACTGATAACTGGTGTGTGCAAAAACAGAAAACAAATGCAAATGTTTTCACACTCCACCAGAGTTCTTCAGGTGTTAGAACTATCACCTGATGGAACATCTTAAAAGCTTTTTGGAATATACAAATTCAAAGAAGCATTCGAATTAGCAGTACAAATTTTATTTAAAACCCACATTGAGCCCGAGCATTCAGTCTGTCAACCGAGACTCTATGTACAGTTAAAACACATTGTCAATCAAATGCTTGCCAGGCCATTGATAAAACCATCTCTTTCTTGTAATTTATGCACAATGATGTAAAATTAGATTTAAATATCTGCATGGCCTCCAACCATCTGAGGTGTTCCATGGGAGTGAGGCAAGGATGAGTTTGGCCCAGTTGAAGTCTGCTACAATGTCAGGATCTGCGATGTATGTAGAGAGGGCCTTAGTAGTTCTCACATGTTGTATATTGGCAAGATGCTCTTGTAACCTGATACCCATACAGCACTTAGTTGACCCAATGTATATGAGATCCCTCTCACACCTGTTGTCTCTAATGGGGATACTATGTGTGCCAAGGACTCTGTTTGGGTTGTGAGGGTTTTCCCATTATGCAGTATGTCAAAAATAGTCAGGCACTTCCTGAATGTGATATGAACTCGGCATTTCTTGGCAATTTTGACATATAGTGATCTTAACCCTTTGCTGACGGGGGTACCAATCTGTATGTACCCCCATTGTCAAGCAGACAATGTATAGACCGGAACAAGTAATAATCTGAGTGTGCTTGATCTCACGAATATGGTTGGTGTGATAGCACAGTCCCATCTAAGTTATAACAGTTTCTTACGAGTTACCAAACTTGTGTGAAATTTGACATTATTGTTTTAAAACACTACACCTGTTTTATTGATCAATTCTGGCCATCTTTTCTGTTTGATAATATTACTCAATTTGTTTACTCAATGGCAGTACACTTTCGAATCAATTGTTAAATTGTCTGGTAAAAACTCCAAAAAAAAAAAATTACCTTAAAATCCCACCAAAGAGAGCATCTCTCTCTAAGAACATGTGGAACCCGTATATCGAGCTTTGAAACGAAACCAATTCGTTTCAAGTAATCATAAACAGTTCAATTTGACAAATTTAATCTCTTAGTGATTTCACGTGTTGTTATTCGTCAATTTGCTTCAATCAGTACCTTTATTTTGTTTTCATTGGCTTCAACTGACCATCCAGAACGTGGTGCATTTTCAATATTGAAATTGCCAGAACTTTGTAATATTGAAATTGCCAGAACTTTGTAATATTGAAATTGCCAGAACTTTGTAATATTGAAATTGCCAGAATTTTGTAAACCAGTTTTGGCACTGTTGTTCTGTCAATACATCTTCTCCATACACATCACACAATTTTTTCTTGCTTGAACAGCATTCTTACCTTTTCAGTAATAAAAGAGCAAAATATGCCGAAAATGCTGCTTTCGATCTTCCATATTTGATGGGACACAAAAAATAAACAATTGCACAAAATCAAACAAAATTTTTTACAAATAAGCTTAAAATGCTAGCTGTCAAAATATATAATGATAATTTAAATAGTTTAGAATGAAAATGGTGGAAAAAATATGACTAATTCCTCTAGTGGTAAAAAAAACAAACTTACTTTCCCCATGTTTCTTTATGCAGCGCTCGAGAAGTGCATTACAGCGAACACACTGAAATTGGTTTCTAATTGGCCAACACTGCTCGTGATGTCATTTTGCTACATTTTTGCTGCATAAAGAAACACGGGGTTTCTGAACAACCTAATATTTTACACCATGGTAGCAACATCTAAAGCACATAAAATTTTAGATGACTCTGATCTGGAATACATGGAGGATATCTCTGATGCTATTTCAGAGTCTGACTCTGACCCTGAGATGAGTATGTACGAATATGAAAGGTCTGATAACAACTCGGAAGATGATATGGCCTCTCCAAGCATCTCTAATCCATTTATGCAATCCATAAGTGATGATGATGATGATGATGATGATGACTATCAGGATGTTTTATCTCCAGAGCAACCTTCTTCACTTCCTTTCACTTTTCTAGAGCTAGCTGGCCCTAAGCACATGCCATCTCCAGATTCACCCCTGATTGCATACTTCAATCTTTTTTACAATGACTTTGCTCAAGTTGACTGTAAGAGAATCAAATCATTACACTCAACAAGTAATAAATGGCATGGGGGTAATGTTCCATCCTATCTGAAGAACTGGTCCAAAATTTTGGTCATAGAAATAAAGGGGTTTTTAGCATGTATATTGAACATGGGATTAGTCAAAACGCCTACCAAAGCATCCTACTGGTCCACTTCTTCCTCCCAAGCCACTTTTTGGGAACTGGGAAAACGTTTCCAAGAACCCACTTTTATCACTTATTACATTTTTTCCATCTCATTGATAACTCTAAGTTATCTGGCCTAACAGAAGAAGGATACGATCCTTGTGCAAAATATCAATTGCTGGTCGATCACGCTAGCAGAGTGTTAGAACATTACTACACACCACACCAACAAATTTGTGTGGATGATAGTCTTGTTGGTATAAAAAATAGAACCTCTCTCATGCAGTACCTTCCGAAAAAACATCATTATCAGTGGGGTATAAAATTTTGGATGCTATGTGACTCAGTCTGTAAGTACTGCTTACAGACTTATAAAGGGGCCAGGTCTCAGCAGGAAAAGGACAACAATTCTAAATTTGGTCTAGGGTACATCATCATAGAAAAACTGCTTGAGACAGGGTTGTGAATAAAGGTTATCATCTTTTTGTAGATAACTTCTTCATGTTGGTTCCTCTTGTTCGATCTTTATATTCACTGGGTACCTACATCGCTGACACTGTTCGATGAAACAGAAAAAACATTTACCAGCTCCACTGAAATCTAAGTTTTCTGTTGGTCAAACGTCTTATTTTAGATCTGGCCATTGTTAGCTTGTGGCTTCTGAGAAAAATCCTCACAAAATACTCTGGTCCTGTTACTATCCAGCCATGTGAGGGCATGTGAAGAACTAATTGTTATGTGCAGAGTGACTGAGTCAAAGCCACAAATAATATTACAATACAATAAATTTATGGATGTGGTTGATACATCAGACATGATGTATGTGTTCTTGAATGAGAGAAAGACCATGAAATACTGGAAAAAAGTTGGGTTCATTATAGCCAAGATGGTGTTGAACTTGTATCTACTGTACAAAGAGAATTTTGGAGGCCCAGAAAAACTAAAGTCTAGGTATGCCTTTTACATTTCGATAATAGAGTGCTTGGATGGGGAATGGCTAGCAACAAAAAACTTCCTGAAGATCCTCGAGGACCAAGAGAACTCAGGAAGTTATCTGAAAGAAAAGAGTTGAGGTGCTGTGTCTGCACTGGTATGGGAGTGAAGAGGCAATCGAGAACTATCTGCACTCTTTGCCTCAAGGGGTTACATCCTGAATGTTAACCAAAGCATCATTGCTGACAGGATAGGTATGTGATATAATTCTGATCAAGCATTTTACATTATGTTATATGTATTATCATCTTGCAACAAATGCAAAAAATAATAGTGATAATGACTGTTTAATAATAAACTCTTACAGATTTGGTCCTGACTGCATCACAGATGCATTTTTTTTCCCTACTTTTCTTTAAATTTTAATGTAAAAAATCATTGAACGTTACATGTATGTTTTAAGATGATCATATGTTTATCAGAAATATTTTCATTTTTGTTCAATTTCACATAAATTTCAATTTCACATAGTTTAGAGCAAAATAAAAGTTTTGATTTCAAACAAATTTTTGATGATGTATGATAATTTCAAAATGAAAAAACGTACAGGCATAAAAGTTATATAGACTTGTACAAAACAATATTCTACGTTGTTCTGGCTCAGTGCCAAAAAGAACTAGGTAATTGGACAATGTTAATTTTGACAAAAAGTAACAAATTTTCAAGTTTAAATGTCAGTTCTGATATATTATTTTTNATGTAAAAATATTTTAATTTTTGCTTATGTTAACAAAAATAAAGCTTACTATATTATAGTGAAAATTTGCTTAAAATTAATACGTTTGTTTTTTATTAATGTGTGATAACTTGAAAATGAAAATACGTACATGCATAAAACTTATATATAATTGTAGGAAACAATATTCTACATCGTTCTGGCCCAGTGCCAATAAAAACGAAGTAACTGGAAAATGTGAATTTTGACAAAAAGTAATGAATTTTAAACTTTAAATGTCAGTTATGATCAAAAAAATTTTTTTTCTCCTAAATTTTTAAAATAAAATTTATTGAAAAATGTCATATTTAAAACTAAATATACAAGGGTAGGCTGAAAAGTAATGCACACATGCTTATAGAATACAAACAAAAACAAGTAGCAAGATCGGGCAAAAAGTACATTAAAGTAGAATTCTTAAGCTTCAAAATTATATATTTATTTTTCAACATAGTCACTGTTAAAGCTAAGATATTTCTCCCAACGTGTAACAAGTTTTTTCATTCCGTCACTGAAAAATTCTTCTGACTTTTCTCGAATCCAGGACTTGACAACAGCCTTCACCTCATCATCTGAGGTGTAATGATTAACCTTGACGTCTCTCTTAAGTAGAGGAAAAAAATAAAAATTGCAAGGTGCAAGATCGGAGGAATAAGGAGTGTGTGGAATCGGTTCAAACTTCAGGTTTCGCAGAGCCTCTCTAGTTGCGCGCAAGGTGTGTGGACGAGCGTTGTCATGTCATGTTGCAAGATTATTGGCGCCAGGCTGCCTCTAACACGACAAATAATCACCTGGTGCCAATAATCTTGCAACATGACAACGCTCGTCCACACACCTTGCGCGCAATTAGAGCGGCTCTGCGAAACCTGAAGTTTGAACCGATTCCACACACTCCTTATTCCTCTGATCTTGCACCTTGCAATTTTTATTTTTTTCCTCTACTTAAGAGAGACGTCAAGGTTAATCATTACACCTCAGATGATGAGGTGAAGGCTGCTGTCAAGTCCTGGATTCGAGAAAAGTCAGAAGAATTTTTCAGTGACGGAATGAAAAAACTTGTTACAGGTTGGGAGAAATATCTTAGCCTTAACAGTGACTATGTTGAAAAATAAATATATAATTTTGAAGCTTAAGAATTCTACTTTAATGTACTTTTTGCCCGATCTTGCTACTTGTTTTTGTTTGTGTTCTATAAGCATGTGTGCATTACTTTTCAGCCTTCCTCGTATTAATAAATATATGTAATTTTTTTCATATGAATATAATAATAATTTAATTTTTGGTGAATTTTAAAAATACAGTAGAACCTCCATTATCCGGATTTTCGATTATCCGGATTGTTCAAAATAAACAAAAATTTTACGAATTTGCTGATTTGCACTTGGCGAATTACGACACTGTTTATGTACGTGATGGAATGCATAACCTTTTTGTTTCAACAACGTCTCACCCGACACAGTGGTCGTAAACTCTTAAATATAGTTTACGTAGTAATAAAAATATAACTTGACATACGTATTTATAAATAATTTATTTTCAAATTACATCATTTCTATGACCAAGGGCGGCGTAAGGCATGGACGACGCCTATGCCTCGCGGTCCGAAGGGCCTTGCACCTCGAAGGTTTATGCATTACTTAAAAGCCGCGAACGCGACGAAAAAATTTTACTCGTCATAAAACGATAAATAGTTTGTCAAATTTTTATTCATAAAAATGCAGTTTCGACTGCTTTTTATTTTATAAACTCCGTCTTATCGCGCCACCAGAGGGCCTTTTAAACAATAGGTAGTCTGTTAGCGTTGGTCAGTAGTAGGGCTGCGTTTCTTTATGCAGTGAGAGTGCAGCGTAAATGCCGTCACGAGCAGCTATCGCTACACGTGGCTGCATCATACATAGTTTAGAAACACTTTCCGCTCGAGCAAAACACGGACGTCATAATCTATCCTTTAATTCCAGTTACAGCCGAAAATAGTGCTTTAGTTAAAGAACTACAATATTTACATAAAGAGATATAAAGAATCGAGCATTTATCTTTCCATAAATGTGAACAAAGTAAAGAGATAAAAGATATATAATTATATTTAAAATATAGTATTTTCTTATTCTTTAGATAACTTTCAGAGTCATTTCATAAAATTTAATCCTTCTTAATCTTTCCATAATATTTTTATCAACAGTCACTTCGACTTTTTTATTTTTACAGCATAATATCATATTATACACACAAGCGTCCATTTTGCTTTACACTTGTAGCGGACGTAAAAGCTGCTTTTATCTTCGCTGCAGCGACCTCTTGCAGCAAATGTTTAGAAACGGTTCGCTACATTGCAGCGCTGCATTTAGAAACGGGTTTCAGAGGGTTCGCTGTAAAGCGCTTCTTGAGCGCTGCATAACGAAACGCGGCCTAGTCCAAATTCAATACGAACGTTTGTTTCTTGAAAATTTGATCACGATTTAAATACAGTATTTATTTTTAATATTACCGATATGTCATCGAAAAGAAAACGTGTTGTATTATCATTAAAAGACAAATTAAAGTATTTGTTTCGATTATCCAAATTTTTCCTTATCCGGATTATCTTTATCCCCAATTAGTCCGGATAATCGAGGTTCTACTGTAATATCACCTGACTGACCTATATTGCCCTCGGTCATTTTACAAAATAAACGTAAACAAGAGGGCATGGTAATCAGTCAGGAAATGGGTTATAGGTAACAGGGACCCATTCACATCCTTCATTTGCCATCTTTCAGCAAGCTAACTGGGGTGAATCCAGCTTGCATCCATTGATAACGTTCAATCAGTTTATGTGTAATGTTGCAGTAATTATGTGCATTGGCTATGCTCTCTATAAACATTAATTTGGCAGTAAGAGCCTGGGAAGTTGAAGAAAAAATTGCTGTGTTAGTCAAAAGTGCTTTTACACATTCTTCCACTTCCCAGGCTCTAATGTACTATTTTCTAATTATGTAAATTTGCTAAAGCTGTATTTTTATAATTACAGTGGAGCGTCGATTATCCGAAAGTCAATCATCCGAAACGTCAATCATCCGAAAGAATTCCAGTCGGCAAATTTAAATTTTCGCCAGTGCTGTGGCGCTGCAATCTTTGGCTATGTCTTGGGCTACTCAAATATTTTACGTTTTTGATACTAAATTAACTTCTGAAGTATAATTTTTTATTGTTTTTATATTTTTCAATATATTTATTTTGTTCGTACAAAATAATAAAATAATTTTTAACGATACAATAGTTTTCGTTAGGCTTAACATCGACAAAAATTCAACGCGAAGCGACACGCAACGGAGAAAAATGTCAAGATGGGATAAATTAATATATTTTTTCGTACATAAATCGGTTATCCGAAACAGCGATCTTCCGAACAACCCCAGTCCCCAATCGATTCGGATAATCGACGCTCTACTGTATTATAAAAATATACTGTAGTTCAAAATATTTTTTATTTAGTAGCTCTTCAGTAATTTATTTTTTAAATTTATTGCTTATATTAGTTTTAATAAATTTTGATTTAAAATAAAAATTAAAATATTATATCTAATATCGCTTTTTGTTTTCATAATTTTATAGGGTTTGATGTTATGCCAATTTCAAGTCAATTGTATAATTATGAAAAATTTATCGGGTGTATAGGAAATATTGAGTTTTACAAGTCAAATTTAAATTTGTCCAGAGCATCTGTAAAGTTTTCTAGTGTAGAAAATGGTTGTATAGACTTATGTTTAACAGGAAATATTTGTGAAAATAATGGAAACTGTGTAAATCATTATACCAGGATCAGTTGTAATTGTTTTGGATCTCAATATGAAGGAAATATATGTGAACAAAGAGGTAAATACAATAAACGTTTTATAGTTACTTCTAATTATTAAAATTAAAAAGAAAATTAAAACAATACTAGATAATATTAATTTAAAATAGAATTTTTTTTATAAATAGGATTAACAGCTATTACTCTCTTTGGATATTCACGCTTAACTTACAGAATTTATGATTGGAGTAGTCGAATTCATTCTGAAATAAATAAATTAGGTATTTCTTTCAAAGTAAGTGTTAACTGAAATTTACTGTTAATTTTTTTAAATCTTTCATATATCATGTATAGTTTATAACCGTTCTCTATTGTTTTCAAATAATAAATTTTAATGAATTCTTCTTCATCTTTGTTTTTTTCCATGTTTATATGGGGTCAACATTTCCTTCTCTAATATGTTTCTTTCATTTCTTCTTATCAAGGGTGTCTTCTCTCTTAAGTCCCCTCTGATTCAAGTCTTCCTCCACGTTATCTTTCCAATGCAGCCTTGGTCTTTCTCTCTTCCTCCTTCCTCCTTTCTTTCACTACCAATTTTCTGACCCTTTTTCCAACATAATCTTCACTACTTTGCTCTATGTGGCCAAACCACCTCAACCTGCATTCTTGCATCTTCCTGTTTAATGGACCCACCTTTACAGAACCTCTAATAAACTCATTCCTTATTCTATCCTTCCTTGACACTCCATACAGCCATCTCAACATTCTCATCTCTGCCATCTCCATCTTTCTTTATCAGGCTCTTGTGATTGCCCATGTCTCATTCCCATACAACATTGCATGTCAACAACCAATTTGCATGATTTACCTTTCAGTTTGCAACTAACTTTTTTGTCACATAACACATCATTCAACTTCCTGCAGTTAGTCGCATGAAGCACATCAAGACAGTATTCGACTTCTTGATGTGCTTCCACACAAACTGTTACATGTTCTTCATTACATTTAACAATCTCACTTACCTGCAAAAGTGCAACATTCCCATGGGAATCAGGGACCTATGTGAATTAGTAGTAAGGACCCTATAAGATAGAATATTACAACAACTTATGCCAAGAATCATCCTATATGCCTAATTATTTGGAAATTTAAGTCAGATATTATCAGTGTTGCAAATGTTTGATAGTAAACCATACAGCTTGACATTAAAACTGGACCAATATAGCCTCCTGGTTAAATTCACTTCTCACATCACTCTTATTTTATTAATTTTATTTAAATTCTTACTTTTTTCTCTCTCCTCTCTCTTTTCCCTTATTCCTAGTAATCCTCCAACAAAACCACTTTCTGTGGTTTTTTTCTACTTATCACCATATATCATTTATTATAAGTACAGTGGGTGATCGTTTAACGAACAGATCGCATAACGAACAAATCGGATAATGAACACTTTCGCGAAAGATTTTTATGTTCGGACAACGAACACATGATTGGATAACGAACACCCCACAGAACAAACACAAGAAGAAGCGACGTAAATTAATGAATACCGATTGGTCTTCCCTTGTCTTCGGGCAACAATTCGAAAGTTTTCGGAGTGTGGGAAACGTCGACATCGACGCTCAAGCCAATATATACCGATCGGATATTATTCCTCCGAACTTTGAAACTCTTCCTTGTAATTTCAGCCTTTTATTTTTCTGACAAAACAATTATTTTATGTATTCGTGAGACTGTCGGGTAGGCACTCGTTAAGTTTTGCGTCTGTTTTTCTTTTCGAAAGGTGAGAGTATAATAGCAAAGGTAGAGAGTGGGCAGAAGATGCCTAATGTTGCTGGGCAGTATGGCGTAAACAGGTCTACAGTAGGCTGAAGTTCAATCTTATTTAAGAAACATACTGTATAATCAAGAAGACTCAAGCAGCTAAAGGAGTAACAAAAATCACATCTGAGAAATAAAGAATATCGAACAGTTCATAATGGAACACGAAATGGATCTGACGACAGAAGAACGCCAAGAACTCTTGAATGAAGAACACCAAGAAACTCGGCGAGATATGTTTTCTTCTGAAAAAGAGGATTAATGCCGATATCTTATATTAAAGATCCTTTGAAGAAGTGGGAGGATGTCAGAACAACGGTCTTAGAATGGCATCCAAACCAGGTTAAGGCTTGGGGATTTCTGCAATTGCAATGCTATTAATTACTTACGAAAAATCCTGAAGAAGAGAGAAAAGCAATCGACATTAGACAGATTCTTTAACCCTTTCAAACAGAAAAAAACACGACTAATAAAAACGCAAGACTATGTATGTATTTTTATTATCATCAATACATATAAATAAAGGTAGTAAGAAAGTATATATTTTTTTATTTTGGGGGTCTCCAGAACCAATTAATCAAATTCCCATAGAAACCTATGGTAAATCGATAATCGGTTAACAAACAATTCGGATAGCGAACAAAGTCTTGGAACGGATTATGTTCGTTAACCGATCACCCACTGTATATCATTACTGATTATGCATATGCATTATCAGGGTCAAAAAGGTTATATTTACTGGTTTTTAATACAGGTATATACTATCAAATTTCTGGAATATGTATGTATATATACATATATATTATATATATATATATGTATGTATGTAAATATATGTAAATTGTATGCATATATAAATATACATACATGTTCCAGAGTGTTATATATATATATATATACAGTAAAACCTGCCTGAACAGAAAAAATTCTACAAAATTGAGCAATTTACTATAAGTCAGAAACTGTTCAATGCAGAAATAGAAGACGTATTTGGGTATGAAGAACTTAACCCAAATAAAGTGGAAAATTAAGATTTTAATTGTAGACCAATAAGTAAAATTGCCTGAAAATATAATGGTCAACATATAGCACGACAAACTGTGTTTTATTTTATTTGTCTTGTTAATTATTAATTAATTTTGAATTGTGTTAGGGAAATGAAGGTCATGAAGTGAGGAAACATAAGTGTAATATATGAAAACAATGAGAATATGGTAACAGTGCTTCCCATTTGCCTTGTATGGATTAGTTAGTAACTAGTATTGAATATTCAAGAACAAATCTATTAACTTGTTGATAATTAGAGATTGAAGTTGATGATTAATTAGGGTATTAAAATGCTTCAAGAAGGTAGATTACAGAATAACTTGGTGTTGGTATTACTGTAATGCAATTAGAATTTCGAATGGAAGAGTGAAATACTAGTTCTTGTACTTTGAATTGTCTTATTTGCTCATAAAGATCTATTTGAGATATACTGTATTTATATATATAACAACAAGAACTCCTAACCTGATTTAATTAATTTATTCCAAATCATTACTATATTAATGATTAGTTACTACAAGTAATTAATTTGACTAGAGGTATGCTGTCATCTTGTATTAATTTTAATAATTATAGTAAATTAATTTTTAATTTAGAAATTTATGTAAAAAAAGAATGAGGCCAGAACAGGATTTGAACCCACAACTTCTGCTTACCATACACCTGAGGAAAGAGATAGAGGCCGAATCATAAGGCATAGCCAGGGCAAAAAGGCAGTGGAAGAAGAGAGGGTTAGAGGGATGTTGATTAGGAAGGAGGGATGGAGTGAGAAAGTGGGTGGAAGAAAGGGAAGAAAAGGTGGAAGAAGTGAGAGGTCTCGTCATTGCCATCAGGATCTGTTCATTGAGAAAAATTCATGACATAGGTATATATATACAAAAGAAAGATTGCCTTATTCATGATTACATAATAGTATGTTGCTTCCAGGTGATGTGACCAAGCAAACATTACAATACTAATCAGGATTAATAAGGATTACAATAATGGATATAATTATGGATTACAGTTACAACATTATTACAATATTCACTGACATAAGAGTGACAGACATTGGGAGAAGTCCATAGTTAGGAAACCGTAATTATAGATTATAATATGAAAGGATCGTAGTTTTTGCAAAAGTGTTCTTGGAGCTTACAAATGTCTTGGGCATCAGGGCCAGTGGTGGCCCTCATTTGTAACAATGTTGATGAGGTGTTTCTGTTTGTTGCTGTAAGAAGGACACAGGTAGATAATGTGGTGGGGGTTGCTTCTTCTTTAAGATTGCATTGGCGTTGTCTATTACCTTTGTGAAGAACTGAAGAAGGTATGCACTGAAGTTCCTGTGTCCAGTTAGTGGCCATTTGATGTTGTGGGAAGTTTGTAGGTATTTCATGTCTTGTCTGATGGAGATGTTTGAGATAAACTCATAGGTTATTCATTCTGTTCCAACATTTTTGCCACTCAGATTCAGTTAAATGTTTTAGCTGGCAGATGACCCAGCTGGGAGGGATGATCTTGTAGGAATAGTATGGGCAGGTGGTTGAAGCTTTCCTGGCAAGCAGATCTGCCTGCTTGTTCCCAGGAATGCCAGAGTGGCCTTTGACCTAGTTGAAGAAAATGTTAAGTTGGAGATTATTTAGCTGGTTAAGCAGAGTGATGGTCTTGTGGGAAATGGGGAGCTTGTTGTTTTTAAAGATTGCTGCAGAATAGTCTTGCTGTCACTGTAGATAGTGATATTTTTACAGATGATCTTGTTGTGGTTTTGGGTCTGCTTACCATACAGATGCATTGTCAGATAGGCTACCTGAACCTTCATTTGACCTTTTCTTTCAGAACTATTAATTTAAATGTATTAATTAATAGTTCTGGAAGCAGGGGACTCCTGTAAACTTTCAATGACAGTTTGAGAATGCAATTGAAATGAGAAGTGAAATGAGAGCTGTTCACCAAAATGGACTAGTATATAGTATCCAAGGGTAATCTTTGAGAAATCTGATTCAAATGAAGAGACAACAAAGAGGGCTGCATCCTAACTTTCAGACAAGAAAGTCATTTCAGTCCTTGCTGATTCTCATGAATTAACCCAGAGAGTTAAGTTCAACCAAGATGAGTTCTGTCCTTAATAATTAGATCAAGTCCTCTCATTATCCCCAAACAATCTCCTAACAAAAAAAATTTTTAGTTCAAATCACCAGAGGGAAGTGAATAAAAGTTGTTCCACTTCAAGTTTCCATTGATCTTCCAACACTGCTAAATGTATTATACAATTGGAATGTTTCTTTTGAGACTGCTCTGAAGGACTCAAGTATTTATGAATATTTTCCCATCTGCAGAATTCATACATATTCCCTCTCTTCTTCTGGGAAAATATGTGGTCAATCATTTGCATGTTATGCACTGCAAAAGACATGATGTAAGAAAAATATATAGAATTCTTTATGTAAACAAATTTGTTTTAGAAGGGAATTGGAAGGCTAGTCTCTTGTCTCCTTTCTCTAATGTTCACTTGCAAGAATTGAAAACTGTTCACTTGTGTATGGCTCCCCCTCCCTATACCATAATTGGAGAAATGATCATTGTAAAACATCAAAATGTCTGATACTATTCAGTTTCTTCCTCTGGAGAACTAACAAACTTTAAACATATATGTTTGGAATTTTAACCCTTTTTCATGGGGTTAAAATTCCAAACATATATGTTTAAAGTTTGTTAGTTCTCCAGAGGAAGAAACTGAATAGTATCAGACATTTTGATGTTTTACAATGATCATTTCTCCAATTATGGTATAGGGAGGGGGAGCCATACACAAGTGAACAGTTTTCAATTCTTGCATTTGAATACTCTCATCTTTATCTGGAATCAATTTGAATTAAACCCAGTAATAAAATTTATTTTATGTATGTTACATATAAAATTATTCTTAAAGCTGAAACTACTATTCAAGTGATAACAGACTGGCCTTTTGTATGCTTCCAGCAGTGACAGCATTGTAAAAGAAAATTCAAATGTTTTTGGCCACATTCAGGAACCAGTGTCAGGCTTCTAAAGAAGACTTTCTTCTTTTTAGCCAAACTTTTGGAACTTGAAACATTTTTTAAAAAATAAGGTTTTGGAACCAAAATCTTTTAAAACAAACAATCTGTTTTTCATATCACTATGTCATCAACCAATGTCACCAATGTCAAAATTTTTTTAATAGGCCCTACAATAATTTTGTAGAAATATAAATTATAGCTTAAAATAATGTAATAGTGTTGAATGCACAAATAGCTGCAAAACTATGATATTAAATCATCTCTAAATAATGGATCATTTACGAGTGATATTTCCAAGCAGTGGAAATTGCTTCTGCATCTTGCTATTTATACATATATAAATAGCATCTTGTCAAACATGGAGATATATAAGAGCTCACATTGTGAGCTTTTATATATCTCCCATGTTTATAGCATTCTTGGTTTATCAGTGTTCAATGTTTTCTTAATTAATTTGGTATCATCCCATTGCACTAACACCCTGGGCTCTATTGTATATTGGTCCAGAGTTGTCATTGTTTTGTCATTGCTCACGAAGAGGATATGTATAAATAGCAAAGATGCAGCTGTCACTGCTGGAAGTGTATGAAAAGCCAGTTTGTTGTCACTTGTATGTTAAAGTGATTTTACTATAAAAAATATAACTATGGGACATTTATTGGATATAGTTTAATAATAATAAAAAAAATAGTAATAATAAAAGTCCAAAAAACCAAAAGCTAATATATAAAAGAAACTTTTATGCAGAAACAAACAAAGAAACATTTATTATTTTAAATGGTCATTATCAGGTTAGATTACTTTTAAAATAGAATGAACATGATGGAAGATACAATTTTAAAAATTAGAACATGTCATTGATTGGAGAATGTTGTATATGTTATGGACAAAGTGATTAATCGGGCATTATGAATAATGACCAAATATATGAGGGCAGTGTGATAAATATTGATTCATTTATCAAATTGACCGGTCATTATGAATACTGCTATCACCTAGTCGGGCAAAGTGATAATAATAAGTTGAGGAGTGATCATCTGACATACGCTAGCCAATCGGCACGCTGAGTTGCGTGTGCGTATCGTACAGCGTTTAGTACAGAATTTTAAATTTGATTAAAAAAACCCCACTTATTTCATTTAGAAATATTTATTTTTTGTAAATTATATTAAAGTACTATTAACTATATTAATTAAACTAATATTAACAAAAAGTATTATTAACAATTTTTGGCATAAATTATATAAAAAATTAAATGTTTTTTAGTTTATTTATTTGAGCAATTAAGATTTTCATGACATTTGAAATTACATAATGTTTTTTTTTGGTAGCATTTGCATCTTAGATTTTCAACCAATTTTTCAGCAGCATTAACTATAGTTGTGGGCTTCAGAAATTGATGACATTCTTGCACATTCTCTAAGCGAAATTTCTGCACCTGGTACATCTCCAACAGAAATGAAGTTTTCTTTACAAACAGTAAATTGGTTTCTGGAATATAAAAGATTTAATATGCCATGTTTGGTACCCAGTTTGTAAAGGTTTTTATCTTTAACTGCAACAATGACACCTAAAATATTTTTTCCATCACTGCAGGCTCGATCTACATCAGGTACACGAATCCTTACTGTATCACCAACAATAGCTGCTGTTTATTTGGAATTTGATGTATTAATCATTTTTTCTGCTTGCTTTTTAAGATTAAACAAAGACAAAGCCCTTATTTTAGACACGCTTCTTATTTTTTCTTCTATTTTTGGATCAATTGTTTGGATTGTTTCTTATTCATTCACCAATTCTGTAATACTAATAACATCCTGGTTTAGATTTTTTTCACATGAAGACGATGTAGATTTTTGAACTTCATCAGTTATATTGCTATGTAAGGGTAGCATTATCAAATAATATTTCATAATGTTTTCTTGGACGGTACCCGGACTTTCAGCGTTTGAGCAACTTTGACTTACTTCGTTGATAGTTTTAAAAAGTCTCTGTGGATCCTCTTCTGTATTAATGTTGAACAACGATTCGTTGGGTATAAAATTCTTTAGTCCAACTTTTAACTTTGCTCCAAACATGGCCTCTTAGGGGCTGCAGTTTATACCAGTATGGTGCGCTCGATTTTTCATCAGTAGTACAAAACGTAATCCTTCCAACCATTTGTTAGTATTATTAATCTCCAACCAAGAACTAAGCATATTTTCTACGTCTTGATTACATCTTTCTATTGAACCCTGACTTTGTGATTGCCTGGGCTTTCCATGCACCATTTTTAACTTGGACCACATATTACACATTTCTTTGATGATGATATTGGCAAATTCTCTGCCATTATCGCTTTGTAGAATACTCGGTGCACCAAAAATTGTAAAAAATATCTAAAAGAACATATGCTACTTCTTCAGCCCTTTTGTTTTTAACTCGTTTAATCGGTTATTGAAGCGATTATTCATATCACTTAATGATTCCTCCATGATCATTACTTTTGTCAGAGAAGAAAGATTAACTACTGGTCACATAAATTTAAAATTCGATACTAAATGCAGTATGCGTGAGCAAGTAAGATGTAAGTTCTGATTGGCTAACGTATGTCGGATGATCACTCCTCAACGTATTATTATCACTTTGCCTGACTAGGTGGTAGCAGTATTCATAATGGCCGGTCAATTTGATAAATTATTGAAATTTATTACAATGCCCAATTTTGTTGGTCATTATTCATAATGCCCGGGCATTATTCATAATGTCCATATTAATCACTTTGTCCATAATATATATATGATGACATCTGGTAACATAAGAGAAAAACAATGTGAAACTTATATGTGTAAGGGAAAAAGTCTGCATCTTTGAAGTGGATAGCAAAGGTTTTCCTAGTAGCTTTATAAATTTCTAATTTTTCCAAGTAGTGTACTTAGATGGACCTGGTTGTTAGTATGATGGATGATGCAGCTGTATATGCTGCTCAGTAGTGGTGAGGCATTTTTGGATGGATGTATGATGTTCTTTGAGGCATGTAGTCAATGGATGTGCTGTAGTTCCCATGTCTTCAACCACTGGTTGACTCGTTAATTGGTAAGAAGGATGATGTACACCAGGTAGGGGATTCATTTCAGAATTGTCTTTGGCTTCCTTGAGTAATACAAAAACTGTAGGGCTATGAGATGCACTTTCTTGATCTATGTTTATCACTACATTTCAACAAAAGTGTACAGGAATCCATCCTACAATCTACTCTTCATCCTGGCCCCCTCCACTATCCATATAAATACAAGGTGCCTGCTTTTGGAGCCCTTATTGGAGAAAAACCTTCTCTCACTCTTCCACAGCTTAGAAAAAAGAACAACTTCAGTAAATTGCTCATCTGACCAATAAACATGGCTATTCCTCTAACATAACATCAAAGGTTTCATTCATCACCACCATCCCACTATACCTCATATTCTCTTTCAGGATAAGACATCCAAAACAGTTGCTTACAAAAGGCTGTTTGGCTTCTACAACGATATTGTGAGATACAACAATGTACCCCTCACCTTCAGAAGGAGCCCTACAGTTTTTGTATTACTCAAGGAAGCCAAAGACCATCCTGACTTGAAATACTTATTTGGAGTATACATCATTCTTCTCATCAATAAGAGTCAACTAGCAGTTGAATACGTGGGAGCTAAAGCACATTCATTGACTACATGCCTCAAAAACATTGTACTGTACATCCACCAAAAAGGCCTCACATCACTGCTCTAGCATCATATGTGGCCACATCCTTTATTGTACTAACAACCAGTTCCAGCTAAGTACAGTACTAAGAAAATTTGAAATTTATGAAGCCTCTAGAAAGGCCTCTGCTATTAACTTCAAAGATGCAGACTTCTTTCCTTCCACATGAAAGTTTCGCATCACTTAATTTTTCTCTGATGTCATCATGTATACAGCATTCTCCAATCAACATGTTATAATTTTTAAAGTTGTATTTTCTGTCATGTTCATTCTATTTTAGAACTAATCTAACCTGATGATGGTTGTATAAAACAAAGAAAACATTTCTCATTTCTGCATTAAGGTTCCTTTTATGTGATGGGTTTTAGTTGTGTATTATTAATATATTCCAGTTTATCAAGTGGTTAATTGCATTAAAAAGAAAAAATACTAAAATCTGTTCATAGTGGAAATCTGCCAAAACAAAAAAAATAATTTAGTACCATGCAATTCCAATTTACACAAATTTTACTGTTTTAATTTATTATTATAGTGTTACCCAAGCTGGTCTTTAGCAAGCTGATCAACCTGTTAACTATTTTCTCAGATCAATTAAAAATCTTTATTATTTTTAAGTTTTTAAGATAACCGAACTTTGGATTAATATGCTATTGAGTGTTATGAGTATTTACACTCACTCTCCAGAACCTGTAACTGGTGCGTGACGCATATATATATTTCTCTATTTAAATGTTATGAGTATTGTTTTTATATTAATTAATGATATATAAGGAAATTTTCAGTAGCAGTTAGCTAATATTACAGATCATTTACCTAAAACTTTTTTCTGATGTAAATGTTGTATAATTTGATTGCAATAATAATAATTTTTGTAAGATATTAAGAAATTAACAGAAAGTTTATTTAATAGGCATATTTTCCAAATTCATTATTATTTTATGCTTCTGGAAATGAACCTCATCATAATTATTTTAGTGCTGTGATTTTAAATGATGGTCTTTATTTTGAAATGAGCCTAGGAGATGAAATGTTAAATGCTACTATGTCTAACATTGTTCTTGGAAAGTAAGTTTGATTTACATTTTTCATAAGAATGCATTCAGCCTTAAATTTTTAATGATTAAAGATTTTAATATTTTGTTGTATTGTTTATGTAATTCTGTGCGTGTCTGATATATTTTAGTTTTTAAAATTGTTCTAACCCAGCGATTCCCAACCTGTGGTACGCGTACCCCTAGGGGTACGCGATAGGTTGTTTAGGGGTACAGAAAAATGTTAGTTATTATGGTAGAAAAAATAATATATTATGTATCACAAACTAATAGTATTAAAAAATTATTAGGTAAAAAATGTTCCTTGCAACAATCACAACTTTATTATACATTTTTTCTTTTAGTTTTTTTTTTCTTTAATTTAAAGTTACAATATGTAAAATTAACAATACGGTTACTTACTAAATTTCTTAAATGAGGGGTACAATCTAGAGATATGACATGTCACGGGGTACAATCTAGAGATATGGCATGTCACGGGGTACGCTAATGAAAAAAGGTTGGGAACCACTGTTCTAACCTTATTCTATATTTGAAGTATGAATATTTTTGAAAATTTGCATATTAATAGTTAATAAATTTTTAATTTCAAGTGCATTGTATATAGCAGGGGTGGCCAACCTGCGGCTCGCGAGCCACATGCGGCTCTTCGAAGGATTATTTGTGGCTCTCGATAAATGTACTGTACCCGAGTTCCCTTTTCATTTTTGTGTTATTATATTTTAAAAAATTATTATCGTCCGTATGTGTTTCAAAATGTCTTTTAAATTACTAACAACAAATATGAAAGACTAAGTGCAACGTTGTAACAAATTTCATTTCCGTCCAAGTTAAGAATGATATGACTCATTGAAAACTGCGCGAACGAACATAAACAGTGGCGTAATCGTCTTTATCGACCGACTCCAGACCGATTTTGAATTTGTAAACTGTCATTGCAATGGACAGTTGACATTGTGCTCTGGAGGAAACAATTTGTATCACTCTTGCTACGGATATATTTTGTAATCTGGAATTTTTTGCATACCTTTAATTGCGGCTCGCGAAAAATTTCAAATTTTGAAAAATGGCTCGGACTATCAAGGAGCTTGGCCACCCCTGGTATATAGGTTCATTGCCTTTTTTTTTTATAAAAGAAAATAAATCTAATAATTTTATGTTGGTAGAAATAAACTAGTCATAGGAACTCATAAAAATATTAAAACTATTAGAGAAATTAAGTTCTAATTCTGGATTAAAAGTTTTTGAGATATTAATATTTCATTATTAGATGAAATACTTTAAGAACATGAAATTCTAAAATTTTGTAATGAAATTCATATTTCAGTAACATTTGTAACTTAAATCAACATTTGATCTGATAATGATCTTTGGTGTCTTGAAAAATTTTTAATCCAGAATTAAAACTCATGACTTCTTGAACAAACAGCTTCTTCAAAGATAATCTTCAATCTGACATTCTTAAATTAAACAAATCTTTAAGATCTTTAAATTTACTAATTAATAGCACAAAAACTAAAGTAATGATTTATAGTCTAGTGAAAATTCATACTAATATTAATTTATATGTAGAAAATCAATGCATACAGGTAGTCAATTCTCTCTCTGATCTTGGGATCACATTTGACTGTAAACTTGCATATAAAATTCATATTGATAATTTACTTTTAAAAATTCTAATACATCAAGGTATGCTTTGGTGTAATTTTAAAACTATCTCAAATAAGAATACATTACATGCCATTTTCTCTTACTAACATCCAGTCTCATCGATTATGTTTTACCTGTTTGGGCTTCTGCATCTCCTTATCTGTTAACATTAAACACATGTAATTCCCAAATAGGTAAAATGTTTCTTTTACTTAACAAACTGGATCACTTACTATACACAGATCTTCCTGAAGTTGCATGATTTCGCTTAGGTTTACCAAATTTATTTAAATGTATTTATTGCTTTGATCAAATCCTTTACATACAAACTCCCATCTCATTACATCAACTTATATATTAAGTCAGTCAGTACAAGACAGTCTACCTGTATTTCTGTTCCTTTTTGCCATCTTGTTGTTTCCACCAAATCCTTTTTCTGTCATTACCATAAAGTTATTAGTATAATTGAAGATAAACTTTACATTGATTTCCATAAATTTAAAGTGTTTTGACAGAACAAAAAAAATATTGCGGTACAAAGAATACTTGTCAAAAACTTAAATACTAATTATACTAATAAAAGAAAGAAGGAAAAAAGGATAGATAATAGGATAAGTAGATATATAGTGCCAAGCAAAAATGGGTACCCTATAGTTGACGATTGAGGTGGTGGTAGTCGGGTGATATTGTTCTGGATGGTGGGGAACGATTGTAGGTGAAATTTGATCAATACTCCACTATAACCCTTTGGATGTCCTTAATTCAAGATACTCCTTTCCTCTCGGGTTTCGGATTTTTAAAAAAAACCTTTCATCACTTTCTCCCGCCACTGCAAAAACGACCTGGAGACCTCTTCAACGCATCTTCTCTCTTCAACATTCCAGTCCAAAAGTGGACTTACGTGTCTCTCCTTTTGCTCTCTGGGCTACTCCTTTCTTTTGTTCACTAACCAGGTCACCCACCATCCACACTTGGAAGAAAGTTCTAGGAAGTTATATACAAAAGAACAAAGAAGGAAGGAAGGGAAAATATATATGGACAAAATAATAAATATACTGGTATACCACCACACTAGCCCAACCCTTGTATAAAAATGTTATTGTACAAATATAAACATCCATTAACCTGATTTTTAGATTAATGCCAAATGATTGCCAGATTACAGTAGGCTATAATAATATTGTCATGATAAAAATCGTCTGGATGTACAATTCTCGCGCTTTTCCTGTTTTGAACGAGCAACGGCGGTCGTCATGGAAACGTGGATCAGATGATGTTGGAAGTTTTGGAATTCGACCGCGGATTGGCTAGAAAACATTGTACGACCAGCGGACGTCCAATAGCACTACTAAGCTGATTGGAGGACTTACATTCGTTTCAATCCAATATAAAAGGATTGAATTTAGGCAGGAAGTTCAATTCTCCTAGGACCTGATAAGGGAACGGGAGTTCGCCTAGGGCCTGGTAAGGGAACTCAAGTCTGCTGAAGAAGGTGCTTTGTTTCGCCAACTTGTTGAAACTGTCCCAAGGGAGTTGTCGCAAGGAGTCCTTTTCGACAGACCTGTTGTTGTGGATGTGGTTTAATTGACTTTTGAACTTTGCTATATCTGAATTATTGTAATTCTTTTAGGTTTGTGGAATTCATAACCAGCGGTGATATTCGAAATATTTAACAAAGGGTTCGCTAGAAACTTTTTCCTTAACAATTTTTTTTTTCGCTGAAATGATGCATTAGCAACATTAGCGCAAAAAATTTAAGATACCCATATAAATAAAAAAGATGCGTTCGCAAAAATAAGTCAGTTAAAATTTAACATTTTTAATGCCAGAACTAATTTTTTTTTTTTTTGATAAATAATAATAGTGTTCAAAATGGTTTATTTTGTACATATTTTATTACGACACGTGTTCCACAGCCAACTTGTATTTTCTCGCGCGCGTGGGATTGTGGGATCTCTCTTATGCTGGGGTCGTATTCTGGTCACCGTCTCTTGTCTTTCGTCTCTCACAAGACGGTCTTTGATTGGCTATTCATTTGGATTAGCCAATGAAAGACCGTCTTGTGAGAGACGAGAGACCAGAGACAGTGACCAGAATATGGCCCCTGGATCTAGTTTCAAGAAAGCTCTTGAGTCGACCGCGATTGAACCTCGTTTCACTCGAGATTGAAACAGTCCAGGGAGGTCGCATCAAGGCGAATGGAATATAGGACTCTAGTTTAGTAGTGTTACAGAGTATATAATACGTATATTTTAATATATTTTTTAAAAGAAACAAAACCACTGATAAATGTTGTGTGTGTTTAACAAGGTTCGGAAAACTTTGAAAATGTTAACAACGGGTTCGGCCGAACCTGTGCGAACCCGCTGAATATCACCACTGTTCATAACTGTATGTAAGTTTTCATAGTTAATATAAACATTTGTCAATTGTGAACAAGTGGGTTGTGAACTTGACTAATATGTAATGTATTTATGAGATGTGAGTGGATTGAGAAATAATATGTACATATTCAATGGTAGCAACCAAAAGAATGTGTTGTTTATTGACAGGGAATTGTGAGAATCTGGAGACGGAGTATAAATTTTATTACGAAAAATCAATTTTATCAATCAGTCTAGATAAACTCCTTCGTGAATTAAATATGAAAAACTTTTTCTTTCAAATATAAAACTACATTAATAGATCAAAGAAATTAAATTAAAATATTTCTATGTATAATGTCCTTTTAATCCAAAGAATTTTTCTTGGTAGACAATCTTACAGCATTTTGGTTAGAAAATTACAGTTTTATTTTAAAAATTTGAACTCATATGCATTTCAGGTTGGCTTATGTTTCCAACCTCTCTTCAGTGCTGTTAAAAAAATATACAAATTGTAATAAAGGACACGACATTATTTAAATATTGCATAAAAAGATTTCTACAATCCAAAACTTATGTCTCATATAATGGTACATATTAAAAAACTATTTCTATATTTTTATCTTCCTTAGGTGTATAACAATTCACTATAAGATGGCTGTAAGATCATCTACTAAGAAAAATTCGTTGGATTAAAAGGACTTTTTACATAGAAATTGAATAAATATGATCACTATATATTATGAAAAATTTTGAAGTTTTATGTTACTTAAAGTTAACAAAACTGTACAAAATTTTTTTCTTTATTATAATGTAGACATGATTATCTCTCTTTAATTTGAGACTGTTATTTTTAAATTTAATCATTTCAAAGAAAAAAATTAAATACAATAAAATGCAAAAAACAATGAATTGATGAATGATGTAATAAGTTGGTATGTAAAATAGTTTTTCCTGCTCCAGCTACTACAAGATTAGTTAATTTCCTATTGATGCTTGACTAATGTCTGATTAGATTTGAAATAGAAAAGGAATAATAATGGAAAACATTACAACTATAGATCATATCATATTACATCATTAAGATCATGAGATTACAATCACATCAAAAATGTTTAAGTTAAAAAATAATTCCAAATTTATTAATTATTGAAGTTATCAAGAGATGACAACATCTGTGCATATGGTATAAATTTACTAATGATTGATTGATTTAATTAGCCTTAAAGTTTTTGGCATAATTATTACTTAACAAATACAGATAGTTTAAATATATATATTTTTCATTGTGCATTAAATATTAGAATGGTTATAACAAAGATGTTCTGTATCTTTTAATAGGTGGCATAATTTTACAATGATTCATCATGGAAAAGAAATAACTTTAATTCTTGATTCCACATCAGTCACACTGTATAATAGTGGACCTCATTATCATTTGAATATTGACCCATATTTATTTATTGGAGGGATATCGGTTAATTCTAAAGGTATGATTATAAAATTATTTATATATCTTTTTATTTTAAAGAATGTTTTAAATATTTGAGTTATGTATATATACATATATTTAGGCCCTAAATTTGGATATAACTTTGTGGGATGTTTGAAAGGCGTTTATTTTAACGATAAAGATATTTTGTTTTCTTTGAGAAGTAACGATGGTGTGGTACGTCATCACAGTTTATTTCCCATGCAATTTGGATGCCAACACATAGCATTTATTCCTATGACATTTCCCTTTGTGGAGTCACAAATAGTGATAAATAGTTCATCAAATAGTATACATCAAGTTTCTTTTGAATTTAAAACTACAGAAAAGAATGGCATTATATTTACTGCTAATATAAAATTGAATTCTTCTGCAGGATTATGGCAGGTATTATTTTTTTATTTATATTATTCATTTATTTATTATAATTATTTTTACATTTTTTTGTTATTATTTTATTTTTTTATTGATTTCCATTGTTTAAAAATTTATGTATATTCTGTTTAATTTGGAATGTTATATATGTTCAATTCAGTTAAGTTATTTTTGTTCTAACCAGTATGGTGGAGTCAGTAAATAGTCTGACTCTGACTTCAACCTATCCCTTTTTTAAATGTGAGAAAAGACACCACTGGGTATTTGAACATTTTTACCTAAAATTTCTCTATAAAAACTATTAAAATTTATGACAAAAAAAATGGATATAATAAATTTATCTTGGAAAAGCTTTCAAATACATAAAGAAACATACTACATCTTAACAATCAAAAGAATTCCACTTTTATTACTTAACCTTTCAACAGTGGGATAGTCAGGTATGGTGCTACCCCAGAGTAGTGGAGAATAAATGTGGGAAATTTTTAAAGTATTTTTCTATGCATTTTTTCTCATTACCGTTTCGTGAAAAGATTTTGTAACCAATTACATCTAGTAAAGAAAAGTCTTTTTTTATTGTTACATAATTCATTTTTTATGTGAATTTTTTTCATGGTAGTTTTTGGCAATACCCCCAAAAGAATTTAACGGATATATCTGTCCCTCACCACTGCCACAATTGCCGTGGATGGATATATCCATCCCTCACTGTTGAGTGGTTAATTATCAAAAATTGATTTAAATTTAGTCATGAACATACTAACCTTATATTTCTCCCATCTGGATGAAGAAAAAATTAACACAAATGTGAAAAAAATGCTGAGATACATATAAGAGTAGTGTGTTCATTATTTTATTTACTTTTCTTGTTTGTAGAAGAGTAGATTTAAATTTAATCATTTCAAAGAAAAAAATTAAATACAATAAAATGTGTGACCGTAGGGTCGGCACCTCTTCAGCGCCCTGTCAGGATGACACCACCGAGTCTCTAAGGGACTCGGAAAACGCGACTTTATGTCACGAGATTCGCGAGCGGTAGCGTGTGAGCGCTTGGATTCGGAGTAGAGGTGAGGAGAGAGAAACGAGGAAGTGATTCACTCGATTCCAGATTAATAAACAATAACAAATTTATTTTAACGAGCAGGAGTACATGATATACGATCATAGACATCTTGGATTGATATATATACATCCATATTCTATATCCCTAGATTATTGAATCTAACTGTCGCGAGAGAGAGAGAGTTACAGGATATTCGCGTGTGGATAAATACCTTATAGAGAGGTCGAGGATTGATGACTGGATGATTCTCCGTCAGGATTCTTGGGATGTTGGATGGAATGTTCTTGATATTTAGAGTGTCCAGGTAACAGGAGCAACTTCGGAGGGAGGTATCCGACTGGTGTTGAGGCACTTAGGTGGGTAAGATATACTTATGATAAGGTCGGCGGATGCACGATATTTTGCACGGTATAAATTCTTGAGCGGACGAACTTTGGAGGACGACTGACTTCGGGATCTCTTTCTTTTTCCTTTTTCATTCCTCTTGGGTTTTTCCCTGAGGTCAGGTGATGGCCTTTAACGGTCGCACGTCCAATATGTCTTCTCCATCAAAAGTTCCTGGTGACACATCCCTGACTAACTTGATCTGATTCAACAAGGAACAAACTCCGTGGGAAATAAGTTTTATGGCTTTTAGCCTAACGTTTCGATTTTACTTGCTTAAAGTTCCAATAAATAAAATTGAAAATAACACTTTACTGAGGGTTAGTTCGGCCCTCACAAATGCAAAAAACAATAATTTGATGAATGATGTAATAAATTAGTATGTAAAATAGTTTCTCTGCTCCAGCTACTACAAGGTTAGTTAATTTCCTATTGATGCTTGACTAAATGCAAGTATATAGTAGAATTTTAAATATGAAATTTGGAAAATTGGTTATCTTGAACCAGTGTGTACAGTCACACCACTAGGACTTAAACCAATTAATAATAAGCTGGAATAATCCTATTAATTACATTTTTCAGTTTCTCTTTTTTGTTTTAGTTAGTTGCAGTTAGATTCTGATCTTGGTTTTATTTTTGTTTTTCTATTGACTGTTTTAAGATCAAATTATGTTATAGAAATTAACAACTGCTACTTTACATAAACTGGTTAAAACTAGAAATTAATAAACACTTCAAATAACCTAAAAAGCCAACAATTTGTTGCTGGCTTTTTAGGTTATTTGCAGTGTTTATTAATTTCTAGTGCAAATGTTGCAAATGTGTGCAAAGTGCAAATGTTTATGCTCATGTTAGATGGGCATCATCAGGCGGCAAACTGTTGAGAAAACATGGGATTGCCGAGCACATGTATAGGGGGAAGGGTGTATGATGTAAGACAAGAGGGAAAGGGAGACTTTATACTTTGTAGAATGACTTCCAGGCAGTGAGGAAGGAGTCAACGTCGTGATAATTTATGACTGAGTTATGGCAGGTAACCTTGTAAATTTCCACCTGTTCCAGATGTTTAAGGACATATTGCTTAGAGGTGTCATGTAAGAGGTGTGTCTTGTGGAAATCTAACTGGATTCATATACAGCCAAAGCTGTATTGGTTTAACCTTTTTTAATGGACATTTGATGCTCTTTGAGATGGGTGTAATGGGCAAGACATAGCTCCTATGAATTTTAAGCTGCAGTTGTAGCAAAGATCAATAATGAGGACACTGTAGATGCCTGGCAAATGGTTCTTGTTGGGACGGTGTTTGGCATTGTGGAGGAGTGAGGCAATGTAGGGACTTCTGCAGAATGCCAGCCAAAATTTGTTTCTTTGTACAATTTCTTTGTATAGGGTGGCAAGAGACTAGTTGTAGGTGACGGTCTTGAACTATTTTCTTCGTGAGAGGGTTTATTTAGTTGGATGGGTGGAGGCAGTGTCAGAAAGACTTTGAATAAGTCCCCTAATAGTATGTGGGGAGTGTTACGGAAAGATCTGGCAACACCAGAGAGAGAGCGGCAGGTGCAAGATGGACGGCTCTGTTTAATGTATGCGACTGGAGATCGTCCGGTCCAAGTATAACCCTGAATAAAATATTCAGAGTAAGTGTTTGTATTCCTGTCTTACTGGGGGTCTTAAGTGCGTCACGAACGACGGGTAAACACAAAGAAAACCATATAAAACATGGTGGCAGCGGATAATTAAGCCAGTAAAGGCAACGAGGCTTAACGAACACGCGCCAGCTTAACAAGTAATTAGAAACTTCGTTTAAGTTAAAGGTTGACGCTGCGGCAGACAGACAGTCTCCTTTATATAGTAATATAACGATTACTTTAAAGTAATAGAAAAAAAAAAGGAAAGCGAGATGAATAGTTTAACTCCTCCGGAACCATTTTCTATGGACACGTCGAATCCAGAAAATTGGAGTCTATGGAAGCAACGATTTGATATTTATGCAACGGCTATAGATTTACCTGCAAAAAGTATTCCACAGCAGAGAGCCATCCTGCTCCATATTATCGGAGAAAAAGGCTTAGAAATATACAANGCAAGATGGACGGCTCTGTTTAATGTATGCGACTGGAGATCGTCCGGTCCAAGTAGAACCCTGAATAAAGTATTCAGAGTAAGTTTTGTATTACTGTCTTACTGGGGGTCTTAAGTGCGTCACGAACAGCGTGAAAACACAAAGAAAACCATATAAAACAGCATGGCGCTCAAACAAAAGACGAATCAACGAGATTTGAAAATCGCGTAACTCCGGGTTCGCGTAAGTCGGGGTAGCGTAAGTCGAGGTATTACTGTAATATATGAAATTAGATGCAGTTTATAAGAGAATAGTAGATTATACATACATATAATACATATTTAAAGCAATTGTTTTACTCAGTGAATAGATATGACGTTGTTTTGTTGCGGTGTAACTAAACTAAGTTCAAAATTAACAAATAATTGATATTAAATAGAAAACACTTTTTCTTTCTTTCTTTCCTCTAAGGGTATTGGCGATCGTTTTAATATGTTTAGACGGACCGCGTGGAATATTTTAAATAAAGTTGTTAATTCTTTCTTACAAGTTATTGTTAAATGAAAATGAAAAATGATCTCTTGGCCATCACACAGCAGGATGATGTAAGAATAATGGAATTTTTTATACCCAATCTGGTTTTCCTGGAATTAGAGGCTCTATTGATGAAAAGCGTATGGCTATTAAGAATCAACTGAAAAAGCGGTAGCCTATTTCAATAGAAATAAGTATTACTCTGTCATCATATAAGTTTAGTTTGTAATGAAAAAATGGTATTCAAATGATACAATTTCTCGAGAAGTCATTTCCCATATGTAAGTGAAAATTCATTCGAGTATACGAACTTATGTAAATTTGGATTATTATTAATGTTGTTCATTTCTTTACGATTTATTTAATGCTCCGAACATAATATTTCTGAAGATTCCAAATGCGTATTAGGTAAACCTCACTTTTAATCATAAACAATGAATCGAACTTAATTTTTTTCACATTAATTAACTCTGTTTATGAAAAAGTCATCTGAAGCTATTGAACCTTACAATGAAAAAAGATCATTGTAAACATTTTACACAACAAATAATTGAAATTTTCCGATAAAAATACTTTATGCCGTTTATTTTTCGAAAACTAATTCCATTTTCAGTACTTTCTACGGAAAGTAATTTTTTCATGAGGTCAGCCATATTGAATTAGCGCAAAGCTCGATAACGAACTAGCTAGCACTCCGAGCTTACCAATTTCGCTAAACATGACGTCATATAGCTCTAAAGTAAACGCCAATAAGCGTGGCACTCGGACGAAAGTATACAGGCTGAGCGTGATGTTAGTAAAATTAGCTCAGAAGTAAACGCACCCTTGAACGTCGCTTTCTCTTAACACTTCTATCAACGATGGAAATTTTAAGCTTTAATCTTGTCCCTTTCCCCCGTGGGGAGGAATTTCGAAAAATCCCTTCTTAGTGTGCGTTCTCGTGACATACCCTAACTGTGTACCAAATTTCAACTCCTAAGCGTTTGGGCTCTGCGCTTATTATTATTATTGTTAACCTATCGCGATTAGATACACTCTATCTGTCCTTCACCACTGAACACTGGTAGTTAATTGAGGATTCGTGCTTCATCAACGGGCTGATCACGTGTATTTTTCGCGTTTTTTTCGCATGCTTAACGCCTAAGTAAGGTTAGTTTCTTATAGAAAGTCCTCTCGAGAGGCATACTTGCATTTAATTCACTATATAACAGAGAATAAAATATTTATAATTATAACTCACTTTATTCCGGGTAGAAAAGTCTGGAAAATTTCCATATTTTATCACATATTTGCGAAAATGACCGATTTGAAACCTCCATTTAATTGAAATTAAATAAAACATTGTTATTTTTATTAAACAATTAAATACAGAGAAATACAATTTACGTAATTATCGAGGCAAAAATACGATATAGGATAACGTAAATCCACGAACATAAGAGGGTACAGAATACAACTCGATACTATCTCGTTATATATCCTATAATTTTTTCAGAAACTGTGCACGTGTTAACATTTACAGGACTATATTTACGCATGAATTAAATATAGGATTGCCAGATTTCACGATTTTATCTCCAAGTACTTGGCAATCCTAATTAAACAAGTTGTAACTAAGAGCCTAACGCTATGAGAATGCAGTTTAAGTCTCACGCAAGAACTTCTTATACCGTATCTCGTAGGATCACAACTCTAAATACGATCCTGCTTAGTCTTAGTCTTCTTGAAATACCATAAACATTTCGTCGATATTTTTATACATCTTAATCGTCTTATACATCATTTTGGAAGAATACATGAAGATATTTCTCTACTAAATTTATTGGATTCGTGAGACATCCTTATTGTATGCGGATTTTTCATGCTTTACTATCAAATAATATGCTCAATCCTTCAGCGAACGTTTTTACTTTATACTTATTACGAAATCGATTTTTAATATGTGCTACAAATGTGAAGACATAAAGACGGACTTCTGTGTTCCTCTAAATCTTGTATAAAACGGAGAAACAATTCGTTCTTTGTATCCCAAAATGGTTTCCCTAGCTTTATCCCAAAAATAAGGACCTTGCAATCTATACTGATAAGGCAAACTCGGACCCATCAACAAAACCCAAAACAAAATGGTATCAAAGAGAAGAAACTTCAAAAAATTCGGTTTTGCTCCTATTAAACACGCGATCTCGTCTAGATAATTAATGTAATCCACTTGAATTGTATGACGTTTAGAATTATAGTAACGTTTTCTTATCGTTTCCAAGTTCTTGTGGATGTCCTTTATCATCTCGTCCACCGTCGGAAGCGATACCTTCTTCTTAAGTACCTGTACGAACCATCTACTTTGCATCTCGAATATAGGAAAGAATCCACCAGGAGATTGTATCAGACCAATAGCTACTAAAGTTGGGTGCTTCAGTTTTGGAGGATACATGAATTTATATAGTTCCAAGTGATTATCGGTAGTATCAATTATCTCTTTATCTAGGAATGGGAATTTGATATCGTACCCAGTTGCGAATATAACATTGTCGACTTCAGTCACCTCGGATTCACCTTCAAAAACAACCCCATTTTCTTCGAAACGTTGAATATTACCCTTTATTTCCACGGTACCGCTTATTATTTTATTAGGTAGAGAATCATTAACCATGGGGTGCTGCTGTAAAAATCTATGCCTAGGTTTCAACTGATAGGTTTCGTGATCGAATCTTTGATTTACAATTCTCTCCATAAACCAACTCGATACAGTAAGAGGTACAAAATTGAACAAGATATTGAAGAACCTAGTGATGTTAGCGTCATCAATTGGAAATCCGTTATCTCCGACTCTGTGTATCACCCAACACCCTGTTCTTGTACTGAGATTTACCTGAATGAAAGTCAAAAATATTAAAATAAATTTTTATAAACGCTTATCATTACGGTAGAGTACAGATGTACTTGTACTTGTTGACGACAAACCCGATATCATCTGTTAGTCTATATATAACTAATCTATTATTCAAAGGTTACATCTAAACTTGATTATTGTTAATAGCAATTATTTAGAAAATTGTGTATAGTGGATGAAAAATTGAAAATATTCAAAAATATGACTTACTTTTCTTGCTACAGAGCTTGTTTCCACAGCAGCATCTCCTCCGGAATTTCCAACACCTACAACTACTACTCTCTTATCTTCGTAACCTTTAGAACTTTTATAACTATGAGTATGAGAGATTGTTCCTCGAAATTTCTCTTGACCGGGAAATTTAGGCATGTAGGGAAACAGGTGATGACCACTACATATCATAACTGCATCCACGATGTCCTCTATCATGTCATAAGTGCATAGGTTGACAGCCGTTAGTTTCCATCTCCCTGTTGAATCGTAGTCACTCGCAGGCTCTAGTTTATCCACTCGATGATTAAACTTCATATGTGGAATCAACTCAAAATTTTCGGCATACAACTTCAGATATCTAAACATCATAGTGTTGTGCATATAATTAGGGAATTATTTCGGGGGAGGATAATGGCTATAAGCTGTTAGCTCCTTGCTGGTGTTGATGATAGTCGATTTGGCTACCGATGCTAAACCTTCTCCATCTTCTTCCCTGTATCTCCATAATCCTCCTATATTATCGCTTCGTTCGTAGCATATCACTTCCAAACCACCCTCTTTGCACGCTTTAATGGATGGGAGGCCACTCGCCCCCGATCCTATAACTGCTACTCTCATTTCTGATATAAACTAAACTTCGACAGTTTGTCGTCACACAGTACAGGTATACCTCGACTTACGTCGTTTCGAGTTACGTCGTTCCCGATTATACGTCGTTTGTCAATCGTAACGGAAAAATATACGCAAAAGTATACGGAAAAATAAAAATCAAGTTTAAGTCATTTTATTCGACTTTACGTCCGTCCGCCACAAATATTGAAGACGTAATATCATTAGAAAAGCGTTTAAAGCACATAAAATCATATTAAAATATATACATTTACAAGTATGTACTGTATTTACAGTACAGTACATGCATTCGTAAATTTAAATTATTTTTTTCTGTACTCTATTAAAAACTAAAATTTATTTGTTTGTAAGCTTAAAATAGATTCTTATTAACCATATATTATTAAAAATGCATTAATAAATAAAATACAGAACTGGGAATAGTAATTTATGGTTTAGCCTAGTGACAAGTAGATTCCGAGACAAGTAAATTCGACTTAAGTCGTTTTCCTGGAACCAATTATCGACGTAAGGCGAGGTATACCTGTACTTATCAGTGAATTTCTTATCGATTATCTCCTTTGCTATAACACTCTTAACGGTTTAATTACAAAATATAAACAGATCACTTCTAAGAATTCAATTACGTAAATACTAGCAGATAAGCCCGGCGTTGTCCCGGTATAAATGACCTCGAAGATTCTTTGTGGGAACAGTAAGCGTCTAAATTGAAATGGCATCTGTAGAGTTATTAGAGGTATCCTAGGAATAAATAACAAGCAGTAAGAAAGTAAATAGACTTACTATATCATTCCTGATACCTAAGAGACCGAAAGTCTGTTAGAATATATAAAGTCTTCTAAAAAACGAAATACATACGCATATGCATGCAGTACAGATTATTACAGTGTATAATTGTTGCAATGAATAAAATGTTTCTATTATCTAAATAAATAAAATTACTTGTCCTGACTGACTTAGTCACCGATTCATCATCGCCCAGAGCAAACCGTTGAACCTAAAGAGGTGAAATTGGGTACACAGTTACGGTACGTCATGGAAACGCTCACTAAGAAGAGATTTTTCGAAATTCTCCAGCGGGGGAGAGAGAGAGAGCATTAAGGCTTAACCCGAAAAACGAATTTTGAAATTGATTTCATACTTATCCTTAAATTGATAACATTTCAGACATTGTTATAAATATTTTCATATATTTCGATTTTTAACCAAATGTTCGAACCGTTTTAAATTCGAATTTGTTATTGCATATTAATTCGATTATAGAACGATTGTAAACGTTGCAGAAAATTGATCAAATTGAAAACAGTTTGTTTGATTCTCGGCAATTCTCATCATTCTCAGCGGTAGGGTGTTATATAACAATTACTATGGTTGTTGAAATACTGAATATAAATGGGGTTCGCTTGCAAAACCTCAGCGGGCGAAGTCGCGGGTAACAGCTAATTTACAATATTTTTTCTTTTAATTTATGTGTGTCCTTTTTATTGTAAAAAAGTTGGTCACCTTAATAAATAGGGACGGACTACTTTCCACAGTTACTCTTACCGGGAGGCATCCTCTCTTCGTAGATCACCTACGTGTTGTTATAACCAAATTAACCAAACCACTTACTAGTAAGTGATACTGTACATCCAGGATTGTGGAGTCGCGTAAAAATCTACCGACTCCTACTCCGATCAGGGCGGACTTGTTACCGAAAGAGATCGGAAATTCTGATGTCATCACGTGACCTCAGAATAAAATATTTAATAAATAGTTCTAATAAAGATAGAGCGTAGAAACTTTTTATTGCAAAGCTAAAAGACTTCTTTAAGTAATATATAAATATGTATTCGATAATTTATACTTTACCGGCTGTTATATTTAACAGAGGAAACGTGTAGCGCTCGGTCAAAAAATGACCCCTCCGAAAATTTTACATTTTTGGACTCGGGACACTGAAATTTCGAGATATTCAATTCAATTCATTAAGCGTATAAGGCTTTCGCCTGTTACAAGAGCGATGTTTGTTGATAATACAACATATTAGTCCAGAATGATTCGTTTAGATACCTTTGAACAAAACTATTAAATACTGATTATATATCTTAAAGTTTTAACTTTGTTTTTTATAACATATATTTACAATATCACGAACATCTTTCGCCAACAAACCTTTAAGAATATTATTGTTTCACTAACTCTAATACTTCGCGCTAATTAGTTTATATCTAACTGGTTCACACTTTTGTTAACGTAAGACATTAATCACAATTTATTTTAAAAAAATGGTTCATATAGTTATATATTTTAAAAATAGTATTAATATTTGCTCTATCGAGGATCTTATACATCTCAGATTCGTTGGAACAATTGGTTATTATACTTATATCATATCTTCGACTGATCTCGTTTACTTTATCACATTCACAGAATATATGGAATTTAGATAATGATTTATTACATCTTGGGCATATGGTTCGAGAGTAATCCAGGAACTTACCATTGAAAATAATTCCATTTTTTTTTTAGTCTGAGTTGTACGAAGAATTTTTTTACATTAAATGCCAGGTTAGTGAACATATAATTATCATTCATTGGGTAGTTTAAAATTATTTTGTACCAGAATGGGTTTTTCGTTTTTGTATATCTTCGATATCTTGCACAAATTTCGAGATATGCAAAAGATTCGAGGTTTTTTTCTATACGTGTGGATATCAGACTGTGTGGGGGTATAATTTTGTTCACCGTGTTTCAAGCCTAATAATTTCTGTGGTCAGAGTGGTCGGAATCGGAATCAGAGAGTTTAACACAGAAGTTATTTATTAAGCGTCAAAGTGGTAGAACTAAATCGTGTCCCCATACAAATTCTAGCATCTTAGGCGAGGACATCACAACGGGTTTTACCGTACTATTATAAAATGGCAAAAAAAGCTTACTTTGAGGGTAGAGACGAGTTTTATTTTATTTTTTTAAATTTTGAACGCTAACAACGAGTAAAATATTCATTAAGAAATATGACACATGAACACTTATCTATTCACCTTGTCGACCTTTAATTAAGAATTAAATAGTATTAATGCCACTTTATACGCGAGCTACAGTACCACATTTCGTTTCTTAAATTTTATTTTCTGTTCTGAGATATTAATTAAAACAATATCTCAGAATCGGTAAAGAAATTAAACAAATTAGACGTCAACACACACGCGCGCGCGAATTTTCCCCTTTTATTGACTTTTTGGAGCGGTTCGGGAGGTCTCCAAACGTGTCGATTTGCAAAAAAAAAAAAAAAAAAAAACTTGGAGGGTCAAATTNAAAAAAAAAAAAAAAAAAAAAAAAAAAAAAAAAAAAAAAAAAAAAAAAAAAAAAAAAAAAAACTTGGAGGGTCAAATTTGACACGATTCGAATACTTTTTCGTTTTATATACGTAACAAGTTGGTAAGTAAGGAAGAGTCGGAGGATTTTTTGACGACTCCGACTCCAGCTAAAACACCAAAACTCCACGACTCCGACTCCACAGCCCCGTGTACATCACTAACTTACATCACGCAATCACCTTGATACTTAAAATAATGAGTGATGTAACTATCAAATACCAATCAAACAGCCAAATTCTTTCTCGAGCCTTAAGGCTAAATAATATTTTAAAATTGAGTTAAATATAATAATTACAAACAAATTAATTTAAGAAAAGATGACGTCCTACCGCCTGCCAAATTGCTTAATAATTATTTCACTTTATAGCCTTTTCTAACAATTATCGAGAGATGACCAGTTCAGAATAGTTTAAGTAGAAGTAATTGGCGATCAGGCAACGCGCTTTTTACATCCCGTGCTCCTAGTGTTAACAGAATGTAAAAAGTAAAATATCTTTACAATTCTTCAACAGAACAGTCACGGTGCTTACATTGGCTGATGGCGAATTACTTCTATTTAAACTATTCTGAACTGGTCATCTTCCGATAATTATTAGAAAGCATAGAACATGCATATTAAGGGAACAGCAGCGCAGGAGTTTACCCTAGCGGTTGAATTTCGAAAAAACTCCGAAATCGAAATCACAAATCCAGGACAGCAATTTTGAGATTTCTCAAATACTTTCGTGGAGCTCTAAATTCCTATTTAACTATCATCATCACGTATTTAACATTTAGAAGCAAGATAAGACAAAAATAACTTTTAAATTATGAATTTCCCCTCCATTATTTTGGAGAACAGAAAAATCGCAAAAACTTTGAAATTCAAAAACCAAATATTTCCTCGTGTACACTATTTTAAAAAATCCCTATTACATTTATGAATTGAACACAAATGTGTTTTTACAAACCTTCCAATTTAATTTTTCAAAAACAAAATATAAAGAATGTTACGTGACAATTTGCACTTTATCAAAAATTTTCCTTTACAACATTCACATAAGTAGGTCCATGAACAAAACAAATAATTTCAATGAAAATGCTACACAATTATTTGAAAGAACATTGTTTATAAAGCAAAAAATTTAAAGCAACAAAGATGAAACGATATCGATGCAACTAAGTTAACAACGTAGAAAACACGAAATTATCCTTCCACACCCTCAAATCTTCTTGTAAATAATCTTTTACGTTTCTGTCTTTTCGATATTGCGGCGTAACACGCTAATGTCATGACAAAATCTCGATCGTCGGTCTCTTCGTCTATCTCTTCGTCGTCAGAATCTCCCGGTTTGAACATGGCATTATATAACTCTGCCATCTCCTTTTCGTGGTCGACGGCAGCATCGTGCCTATCTGAATGAAATTAATTAGTGAACAATTAATATTTGAAGAAATTAAACTAATAAACTATACTTAAATCAGTCACAAGCGAGATTACGTTTATTAAACGAACACCAAATTTACATTACTTCGTACTCAATCACTTATCAGATTAAACTGATTAATTTTTAAAAATTTATCTTTTACTTTTACAAGTTAGCAACTTCCTGTTGAAACTAAAAGTTTGAATCCCCGCTTTTACCCCATAATTTCCGAAAATCTGCTATTAACTTTACACAAATCTTAATTTTACTGCATATTATTATACAAAGGTATTCAACAAAATATTAACTCTTAAACACTAATACGGCATAACAGATTAATAGTGGGAATTTACACCACGATTACACGTAATGAAAGCTTTAATAACCAGTGTCGTTAGAGTGACTGGGTTTGTGACGTGTAAATATGTTCTTTATGCCAATATAACGCACGAATATGATACTAAAAATTAATAATATTTATTTTTCTACTTAGAAGCGACTAAAATAAATCAATAAAATTGGTTCTTACCTCGCGGTTCGTTATAATCGAGCATACTTCCGAGGTATTGTCTGAAATATTTCGTGTACACATATTCGTAGAATTTCGTAAATAATAGTAAAGCCGTAATCATGTTGTTCGATTAAACGAAGTATAACAAATTTGACTGGGCTAAATTTCCGGATAATTCAACAATAACGCCTCACCCGGTCCTTCCAGCACCGCTTCACCAACTGACGAATCCAACTGCCAGCATTTTGCATACCACCAACTGGAACGAATAATTTAAAAAATAAAAATTAAATGTTTCGTTAAAATATATTTTTATTTTTCTAAAACTTAATTTAACCTCGGATAGATTTTACTCGATACTAGTTTGAAGAATTTTATTTAAAAATGTCCTATCGATAAGGTCGACTGATAAGTAAGTGGCAAATATATTTTAAGCTTTTGATTTTGTAAAACAAACAATATTTTCACTCATTCCAAATTAATTTACAGTCATAAATGTTACGACTGTAAATTAATTTGGAATGATTGAAATTAGTCACAATCAGTGACGCACAAAAACCGTTCAAAAGCAGTAAATCCGTGTTGAAGAAAATTGTAAACAAAACATTACTATTCTCATAAACATGTGCAACGTGTTTATGAGAATAGTAATGTTTTCTTTGTAATGTGTAACACACATATATGTGTGTGTTCTTCGCAAATACGAGCTTGCAGACCATTTAAAAAGATAGAGGAAATTCTCACCGAATCTGGATCCTCTTGACGGATGCACACGTTACTGTCCGATTGTTACTGCATTACACTGAGATCTACTATGATTACAGTAGAGCGTCGTTTATCCGAAAGAATTCCAGTCGGCAAATTTAAATTTTCGTTATGCTGTGGCGCTGCCGTCTTTGGCTATATCTTGGGCTACTCCAATATTTTTTTTGTTGATGCGTGTTTTTTAGCTGGCAGCACTGGCACTTTTGTGTGGCGTTTTTCTGAGGATCGTGTGTCGTGCCGAATCGAACATTTTTGATACTAGATTAACTTCTAAAGTATACTTTTTTTTGTTTTTATATAATTCAATATACAGTAGAGTGTCGATTTTCCGAATTAATTGGGGACTGGGGTTGTCCGGATAACTGATATTTCGAATAACTGATTTACGTACGAAAAAATAGTTTAACGTATCCGATGACGAAATTTTTCTTTGTTGCGTGTCGCTTCGCGTTGAATTTTCGTCGACGTTAAGCCTAACAAAGACTATTGTATCGTTAAAAATTATTTTTTTATTTTGTACAAACAAAATAAATATATTGAAAAATATAAAAACAATGAAAAATTATACTTCAGATGTTAATTTAGTATCAAAAACGAAAAATATTTGAGTAGCCCAAGACATAGCCAAAGATTGAAGCGCCACAGCACTGGCGAAAATTTAAATTTGCAGACTGGAATTCTTTCGGATGATTGACTTTCGGAAAATCGACGCTCTACTGTATTTATTTTGTTTGTAAAGAATAAAGAAATAATTTTTAACGATACAATAGCCACGATTATTATTTTAAAAAGTTTTTGTTAGGCTTAACATCGACGAAAATTCAATGCGAAGTGACACGCGACGGAGAAAAATTTCAACATGGGATACGTTAATATATTTTTTCGTACATAATCAGTTATCGGAAAAAATAAGTTATCCGAACAACCCCAGTCCCCAATTGATTCGGAGAAACGACGCTCTAATGTATTTACGTATTGCTTTGAATATTCTCTCATTCATATTGTTTCATTATTTACCTGTATTAAATACAAGGTGTGACAAAAGTTCGTAGACTTTTAAAAATTCATATAAAATCAACAAATTGGCGTATTACAGTAGAGTTTACGAGAACCCGGGGCGGAATGGAAAAGACGATTTACATCTGAAAGAGAGGTGAGGGGATCGGTTGGCTCGCTGTCCTACACTCGGACTGCGACAACGCGTAAGAATAGTCGGTTACCGAGATTCGCTGCGTCGTCCACCAATATAACTTCGCGTCGTGATTTTTTGATGAAATTACGAGTGTATCGACATTAAAACAATGTAAGAATATGGTAAATTTTATAATTTAACCAAATTTATATAGTTTACTTTATTAAAGATTTGTTTGTTTGTATTTTTAGAATGAAATAACGCGAAACGGGCACAATGGGATAGTACCCCGTTCTGCCCCGTATACACATATACCATACGAGCAGTATTTATATATTGATCATCTCGCAGTTCAGAATGCTTATATTGTAAAATACATTCTTATAGCTTTTCTTTTGTTGTAGATGGTCCGAACATACAAAAGAAAAACTGACTGTGTTGGCAGACAGAGTCGATGGAACGTGCTGTAAATGCGGTGATTTCTGGGGAAATGGGATATCAAAGAGCGGACCTTGTCTTTTTCTGCGCCATCGAACGCTTTAGAAAGAGATAACCCTAACATTATGATTGACAAAAAAGCAGGATAGTCCATACGATTTCTACAGTAGAACAAGAACTGGAAATTAAATCATAAAAAATGATAGTTACACCGAATAGCAAAAAAGGCTATTCGGTGTAACTATCAAAGAACTTCGACGATTGGCTTATAAATTTGCCGAAAAAAAAGTAACATTACCAATGCATTTAACAAAGATTTGGCGATAGCGGGAGAAGACTGGGCAGCAAATTTTATGAAACGCTATCCGGAACTGAGCATTAGAAGGCCCGAAACTACATCGGGAGCTCGAGCAATGGGGTTCAACAAAGTCTCCGTTTCACAGTTTTTTGGTTTTCTGACTAAAGTCATTCATGAGCACCATATAACTGCAGAGAAAATCTACAACTGTGGCGAAACGGGAATCACCGTAAATCCCAAACATTATCAAAAGTAATTGCAGCTAAAGGACAACGGCGAGTCGGCGAGTCGGAGTTTAAACTTCGGCAGAGAAAGGCGCCACAGTCACTGCCGAGATTTGTTTTTCAGCCGGTGAGTCTATATGCTACTAATGCTAATATTTCCGCGTAAGAGGAAACAAAAGGAATTTGATGTTGGTTTACCTCCTGGGGGGTGGCTGAATCTAAAAGGAGAAATGTCAAGAACTGTGCTCACCGTAGAAACCGAGTAAGAGCTAATAGCCAAGACAAAAAGTGGGCGCGAGATGTCTGATGTTGCTAGGCAGTATGGCTCGAACGGGTCTACAGTAGGTACAATCTTTGCCATGAAAGATATATCGAAAAGAGCTGCTAATGGAGTAATAAAAATCACATCTGAGAAATAAAGAACAATTTAGAGCTCATCATGGAACTCGAAACTGATCTGACGACAGATGAACTCCGAGAACTCTCAAATGAAGAATACCAAGAAACTCGGCGAAGTGTGTTTTCTTTTGAAAAAGAGGAAGACGAAAGAGGGTCAATGTCGACATCCGCTACTAAAGATGCTTTAAAGAAGTGGGAGGATGTCGGAACAACGATCATCCGAGTGGCATCCAAACCGGAATAAGGTTACCGGGGTTGGGGATGTCTACAATTACAATAGTCTACTATTAATTACTTCCGAAAAATCCCGAAGAAAAGAGAAAAGCAATCGACATTGGACGGATTCTTTAACCCCCACAAACGGAAAAAACACGACTAATAAAAATGCCGGACTGCGTATATATGTATTTTTATTATTACACATAAACGAACGTAGTAAGAAAGTATACATTATTTATTTTTGGAGTCTCCGGAACGAATTAATCAAATTCCCCGTAAAAACCTATGGTAAATCGATAATCGGTTAATTAACGAACAATTCGGATAACGAACAAAGTCTTGGAACGGATTATGTTCGTTAACCGATCACTCACTGCACCATCAAAAAGAATCGAGCACAAACTCTGGTAATTCCTAGGTTTGTCGCTATGCTTTGCTGGCGCTCGATTGGCCATTTTTTCAATTTTATATAGTAAATAGATAAAAATAGGAATTCATTATTATTATTACAAATAAAAATAAAAATATACTGAATTATACTGTAACAATATAAAATATATATACTAATTTATATTGTTAATTTAAATAATTGCTAAGGGCGCCCATAGTAGCCGTTTTTGGCATACCGTGACAGAACCCAATTTTTGAATTTTATACAGTAGATAATAGCTCTAGAACTTTTTCGCTCTCGGCATTATTTATCAATCAATCTCAAAAATGTTCACTCGAGATAAATACAATAACTATTTCGAATATTTCGTACAATTACCTGCAGAAATTAATGAGTAACGATTCGAAAACCGGTCATAAGTACACGTACTGCCATCTAGCGTGATGACGTCACTTTTTTAACTCCTCGAAGATTTTGCTAATTAACTAATTATAATTTAAAGTCAGTTTTTGAATCTCATCTCATATCTCATAGAGGAGTGTTATTGCTATTCGCTTTTCACTCCAGAAGAAACAGTAAGGAAGAGTCGGTCTTATAGAAGACGACCAATCCGAGCAAGACAGGATAGAGGTCACTAAGTAACCAAAGCCGGTCTTATAAGAGACGACCCCCGCGAGAAAGGGAGACAGAATGCCTTCCGGGAGGACTTGTCAGTTTTTGAAATATAATAGTAAACTTCTTATAGACAGAAAGTACTAATTCGTGTGTCGCCATCTAGCGAAGAGAGGGACAAATAGACAGAGAAAAATGCGTTGCAGTTTTATTTAATTAATAAAAACTCTGTAGGCTTGATTAGTGGTAAACATTCTGAGGATCGTAAAGATACTACAGTTAAAATTTCGTAACGATCGGTTCGGTAGTTTTCACGGTTAGTGGTCACAAACGAAAAATACGTTGCCTCTTTATATAGTAGTGTAGATGTAGATGTGCCTTTGGTCGAAAATTTGCGAAATTTGGCAGGAAGTTTAGATATTAGGGAATTAATGCTGTTGAATTTTTATGGTTAAAGGTCGAAGGGTGGGGAGATAGTATGAAACTCGTCTTTTGCATGAAAATTAAGCTTTTCGCCATTTGATAATTAGAAATGTATGGAAAGGTTTATTTCAATAAAATGTCATAACAAATGACGCCACACACAGTTTTAAATGTTTTTGCCGAGAAGTTATTTAATAAAGTATTGAAATAAACTGGTGAAATATAAATGTACAATACAATACTTGCACTCGTAAAATACTCTACGTTCATTAGTGTTCGCTCCTTTTACCTACCTAGTTTGTTATAATAGAGATTTCTCGAGTTTTGAACTATCCTTATTCATAAAATAGGTATAAAAAATACAATGCTAATTTTATTTTTTGCATTTAAGTACGTTTGCCTGTTAAAGAGTAACAAGGTGAAGTTACGCTTCGATTGCAAGTTTAAAATAGAGTCCAAATATCTGATTGATCAGAAAGTTCGCGCACTTTTTGGAGTATATAAACAGGTCGGGATACGTGCTATAAAAAATACCAAATCCAGTCCTCTCACTGTACTTTACCACGACCAACCAACATCGCTAACCAAAGAGCAAGTTCGCCCGCTCCTCGTTCCAAAAAAGCGGCCAATTCTATCACTGACATCAATGCCGCGTTAGGCCAGGATACTGTGGCCAGAAGAACCGCGTACGATTGGTACGAACGCTTCAAAAATGGAGATCCCTAACCCGAGACGATCACGCTCTGTCTTCTGGGATTCTACAGAAATCATCACGTTCGAGTTGCTGCCGCAAAATATAACTATCAACGCAACTTTCTACCGCGAACAGCTCGACGACTGCGGCAAAAACTGGCGGAGACCCGCCCGGAACACCATCCGCTGCGTGACAACGCGCGGACCACATACGGCTGGCAAGGAGTTCAACAATGAAGTCGACTCGGAGGATAGCCTGACCAATTTCTTCGAGTCGCAGCCGCCAGAGTTTTATGGAGATGGCATCCATTTCTTGCATAAGCGTTGGCAGGAAGGTGGTGGTCAACAGCGACGGTGATTACATCGATGATTGAAGTCAATTCTGTACATAAAATTATCTTGGCTAAATGAAATGCATCCAAAAGTGCGAGAATTTTCTGTTCAATCAGATACTTTTTCCTTATTGAAAAAAGGTATTTATAAGTGTAAACGTCTAATTTAAATATGGTACGTAGAGCACTAGTTCTATTTCCACGAAGTTTTCAATTAATACAGTAGTTGGCTATAAAAAGAAGTTGCTAAATTTTAAAATTCCAGCTGTTAATAATTAGAACTGTTGGGAATTATCTTAATGATGGCCCTTACACTTTTGGCTAGATAACTTACGAATTTCCGATGGAACAGTGCTAATTTTTTTAGCATGAGAACATTGAATTAATTGATTTACAACGCGTTAAATTAAGGCTTACGAAAGTTATAAACAATAGAGATCCTACAATCCTGTGTAAAAATATTTTCTGAAAATATCTTTTGAACGATCCACGGTATTTAAGAAGGAAAAAAACGCGTAGACCCGCATTTTTCACGTACGTTAACTTCACAATTTGTTAATTGGAAACTTCCTGTTTTACGCGATTTAATCTTTACGATTGGCCACAGTTATACGAGAAAAATCTATCTTAACAATTGGATGCTTCTAATTAGTCTGCTGCTAAGTAACCGGAACCACCCATTGTATGGGGTCAAGGTTTTCAATTTTGCTTTGTCATAACGTATGTTTCCGTTACACACATTTACGTTAATCATTGGAAAAATATGGGGGAATCTGATGTACAGTACATGCGCTAAAAGAAAACAATTTTTTTTTCATTTCTATAACATTTATTGTAGAAGACACTACATTTCGGAATTAATTCAGTGGCATATTATCAATTATTATAATATTCGGGTTGATCATTGTCATCGTCCCAGAAGAACATCTTCATCATCTGAGTTCCCAGATACTCGTCCAAATCGCTATTGAGGAACATTTCGATCGGATTTGTTTTAACTAGAAGAGAAAAATACGAAAATTAAATAGAGACAAGCCGAAAGAACAATGTACAAATATAAAATTTATAGTGAAGCCGACGTGTGTCCCATTAAAACGTTGGAAATATGCCCACGTGGAAGTAATAAATTGAATTATAAGTTTTAAAATTACGTACATACGAATTAAATTATGAGTAGTTTCTAAAATAATTTTAAAATAAAATAAAAATTATAATTTTTCTAATTTGACACGCGAAACAATGATTTTGTAACTTCGTACAATGGCGATTACTCGGCAGAAAAAAGTATTAAAACAAAGAATATTCTATAACTTAAGGTCAAATTTTACATACGTATACTGTCATGGCGGCACTTCATACTAGTTATTGATACGTGTGTTCAAGAACCATGAATCAATAACTAGTAACGTTTGGAACAAAGCGGCCACAGGAAGGAGTCAGTCTTATGTACAGTACGAACAGTCGGGACGAGCGCCATGACAGTATACGTATCTAGAATCTAACCAGAAGGGATAATAAAAAATACAAGAAATATACAAATTACCTACTTTGCAAATCTACTAACTCTCCTATGTGCTTCTCAAAAAATCTTCTATAGACGTACTTTAACATGTCATTTGCCACTGTAATGAAAGTTATCATCATTCTGCCACGATGTAATTTTCACGAGTACACCAGGAAGACAATCTTTCTTTCTTTCTTTGTTTCCTATAAATCTACCAGGAAGACAATAGACCCGCTCACCCTTTATACGAGCAACGACAGAAGTGCCATCTAGTAGTTGGCATCTGAACGACATTTGCGATAACAAAACACTTAACTAACATAATTAAAATTTAATAGTCTTAAAGAAAATAATAATAATAATTTAAGTAATGTAATTAATACGAACTTCAATTTAATTAAAGATTTAGCCAGTAGAAAGCTACACTTTGTATTAAACAGCGTAATAAATTATCGTAATTTGAATGTTTGCGAAAAGTAAACGTTTGCTTAATGTCGTACGTTTCATCTTAAGATATATTTTACTTTTGTTTTTAATGTTTAATTGTGTAAAATTAATTAATATATTGTTAAATATCGTATTGTTGATTGATTTGGTTTTGGCTATTTATCTGCCGCAACGCTACACGTGGGAGATAATGCCGCCTGGAAGGACTATCTATGGAAACCGGTCCCCATTTAGGTATTACAAACGTAAAGAAAACTTGGAAAACTCCCCGTGGCCAGCACGTTGGCCAGGCGCAAACCCGTGACCAACTGTCAATGTTAAGTAGTTTTATCCACTCGGCCACTGGTGGGCCGTTTTGTCGGTTTAAGCCAGGCATTAGCATACGGGTTACCTGATAGACCAGTTTTGCTTATTACGGCCAGCGCCGGATTTACGTAAGGGCATTTGGGGCCCCACAAAACTATGTTTAAACATTATTTTCTTTTTCTTTACTATAAACTAATTGCTAATGATACGAAATGTGACCGGTGAAAGATCATTTACTAAACTATTCATTATTAAAAATGTAACGAGTATACATTTATCTATTATATATTTCTGTAATTTATAATTTATTCAATTGTATATGCATTCGTTGGCAATAAAGTTACAGACTTCAAATACCGTCGTCCGATTACTGAAAATCTCGGCATACGACTATTTCATGTATGTAAATGATTACAGGTATAACGTGAATAAACGCCAGATTAAGCCATCCGATCGCCTTAAATTCGTTATTTACAGGACAATCGTAGCAACATTAATTCGCAAATCACCATAAATAGTCGAACGTCTGAAAATGGCGTTAAATTGAGTGTAGCGCTAAAACGAAACATCTCAAATAATAAGAATCGTGTAATAACGGGGTCTACACATAAGGTTGAGTTTGAAAATCGCGTAATTCAGTAGTAAAAATGAGATTTGCAAAGCATAATCGTGCATTTAATAATTCATAGATACAGCGAACGTGTGTGTAAAACTACACATTGGGCTTTACCTAGATGAGTTATTCGGGAAGATGCTGTATCGTTTATATATTCGTGTTACAAGTTATATTAGACGTGAAGGTATGCTAGTGAGTAATTTTTGAATTTCTCTGTAAATCTCTTTATTGATATACACATAATTACATACAAAAATTTACAGATTGTAATATCGAATTACATACTCACATTATTATATACATTTTTTGCAATTTATATTGGGAACATGTAAAAATTAGTGAGCAGAATAACAAAATTTAAGAGATATCACGCTTCTGAAAGGACGAAGATTGTTTACACTCCAATCGAAAAGTAAATAAAAAATTCACAAAAAACAATTAAATTTTAGTTAATACAGTAATATTAAACACATAATGGAGAGTAGTTTTCAGCAAATAATTTCACCTAGTAAATTTTATGCTGTATGAATTGCAGCTCTCTTACGTCTGTTCGATTGGTTGGAGTAGTGTAAATATTTGCGTAAATTTCACGTCATTATTTCGAATTTCTTACTATTAAACCGAAGTAATGACATCAAATCGACATTAAATTGTGCCCTATCCCAACCGATCGAACGGAGACTTAATTAATATAATTATAACATTTCATCTAGAATGGCCCTTGAATTACAAGAAATTCGAGTTTATTCGGCGATCCAAAGCAATATAATTTTCACAAATCTGTTACAAAGTATATAATTTTCGTAACTCACTTCATTATCTATCATATACCGTTTGAAATTATGATTTTCATAAAATACAGAGAAATGAATTTTAGGAAAATCTTTCTTCAGATGCTCTTTCACAACATACCCCTTTTCCCTCCACTCGTAGAAAGAAGTATTAATAAAAATCATACCAACGCAGTTACTCATGTTGATGTTTTTCGGTTTTATGTATCTGGCATTATAGTTTGTTTTCGTAACAACGTAACAACACGTACACACCCTATCGCCACAGAAAGCAATTCCCTTAAAATTGGTGGGGAGAGAGTTCTGAATTACACCGATGATGTAACTCCTCGGTAATTTGCTTGTCAGGATTTTTATCATCAGCGATGGTTCTGCAAACAGTAACAGGCATTTTAGTTCTTTTTTAGGGATGTTAAAGAATCCCAAGATGTTCTTCGTGTTGAATTTTCGATTATTGTGTAACCAGTCATCCGTTGATTGAAGCAGTGGTAAGATTTTCAAACCAGAAATTGATGGGAACATTATCACCGTGCATTTAGGTTCTTCGGGAAGTTTGTCTAGTACACGTGATGGATTTATTGAAGAGGAAATTACATATTTTGAGTACGATCCATATCCGTTTAATTTAACTGAAAGAAATAATTAGATACAAAAGATAAAAACACGTGATAATAGAGTATAAACATACCGGACGATCGTAATTAAAAGTACCTCTATTCAACACTGACTACAGAAATATTGAGTGTGAAAATGACTCCAAATCTGGTAGTGATGTTTCAGGATACGTGGATTCGACTTGCCACTCTGGCACTTTCTGCGCTGCAAGCAACGGTTTATATAGCAAAGCGACACACGCGCGATCTGCCGAGAGGGGTAATGTCTCCCGGGAGATCTTTATGAGAAACTGGCCCATCCCGGAAAATTCCACGTGACCAGCTTTTTCGTCATTTGACTTATACGAGACACTTATGTTACGCAGAGACCTTAGCCACGCAGGGAATACTGCCCATTGTGAAAGTGTAAAACGTAAAGGCAATGAGCAGTGTTCGACGGCCGTATTAATCCTCCACGCAATGCAATGCGATACTGTCGTTGTAGGCTGCCAAATTTGCAACGCGTCATTGATAAAACCAAATATTTTACGAACCGATACACGAAACTCTTCCCACTCGGCTCTAAAAAGCGACAGCACTGCCATCTTCCGGCTTGGTTCGGCACAATCGCCGAGGCGTGTTTCTTTCGTGGTTTACGAGGAATATGACGTTTTGTGCGCTTCTTATCGATTTGGATTTCAGAGATAATTCGCCACCCTACAAACTGTAAGTGAATTGACTCATTTTTTGAGATTGCAGGTTTTGAACAGCGAGCAAAGAAACCCGTACGGGTGCTAAACGCTTATTGTGGAGAAAATTAGAGGAGAAAACATGATTTAAAATTTCTCCTCGCGAAACGACTTACTCGGGACTGCATAAAGAACTTATTTTATATTGTTCGCCTTAGGGTTGGTAACAATTACAACCCTGATGCGAGTGAATTACGGACGGTCACGAAAACCATCACGACGAACCACTCGTTGCGGCATCGCACGAAAGTAACTGTGAAATGGACTTTGATAACTTCGTGACGTGTAAAGATCGGGCGGAACGGATAAAGCCGTGTCTGATAGTGAACAAAAAATCGGCACCAGCAACAGGAAAGAAGAATCCATGAAAATGTTTGAGGATTTATCCTTGGATGATCAAAATACAAGGAGCTATGTAGCTGGTTGGGCCGCTAGCAGAGTACTGTACCTCGTGAACTATACAGAGAGAATTTGCAGTCCCAAGAACCTTTGACTGATCCTGGAGATATTCTCCTATGTAGCGCTATGAAAATTCACAATGTTAGGTCCCTTTGATTTAGCAAGAAATTTTAGGTACCACCTGTGTAATGTTTTCACATCAAAATTTAATGATATCGTTATACAGAGTAAACAAAATGTCTTGGTTCATCTACTACAATATGTATGTGTTCCGAAGCACGTGGAAGTTGCGACTAATGTGTAGTGGCGTTCGCAACAAAATATATGTGTGCGCTTATTAATGACGTGGTAAAAACTGCTAACGAACCGTTACGAAACAAAATTCTAGGAAAACGCAGCCAAAAAGGCCAAAAAAGTGTTGCCTAGATGAACGAACTCGCGAATCGTGTATCATATTTACTTTTTTGTATCGCTGTACAGAAGTGATCTGTTACATAAAAATTTCTAGAGTGTGCTGTATAGTCAAAACGATTAAACCAGACAAGCAATAACAATGGAAGGCGTCAATTTTCTTGGAATATAAAAAAATGAGTAACAAATAGCATTAATTTGGCACTGTTTCAGGCCACTACGAGCGATTAATTAATGGAAAAAAAGCTCTTGTGTTTGACATTACGTTACATCAATTTTTGTCATCTACAGATTTATTATAGACTGATGTGTTAAGTATAACATGTCGAGAAGGAAAAACGCTACGCTACTCCACGCCGTTATGTGCTAGGACAGCAGCTATTCGTGTCGGCGGTCTTTGATATTGAAGGGAGGTTCGTGTATTGGTATATAGACTACTGTATTTGATAAACAACACTTTTAAGGTAATCAAAAGTCGCAGGGATTATTATCAGGCTCGTTTTTCGTTGATTGCAGCGTCAAAAGTGCAACAGCGGTGGGTTTTGGTACTAACTAGTTTTTCAAGGAAATGTCTTACCCGTGTCCTGAAATTTCACCGAACAAAGTTTGGTTGAATTTTGATTCCTAGCGTTATTCTACACGGCGTTGGATAAGAATACTTTAAGATTACCCTGTAAATTAAAAAATATATTTTATAATAATAAATGATTTAATGGCAAACTTGAAAGAAATAAACCAAGTAACCCGCTTAAAATTTTCCAACATTTTTCCAATATTATATAAGTACTTTTGTAATATTATATACAGTATATTGGAATTACCTTCTAATGCGTATCTCGTTAGTGTCAACTCAGCTTTTTTTGTCCCGTTTTGATTCCCATTATCGAGGGATTGGTGTAATTGGTATCGTATTTGATTATATCAGAAAGCGTGATACGCTGTAAGAAATGATATTGTTTATATTTATTTTGTTTAAATATACCCGGTAATTCATGTTACAACGCATGAATTCCCTAAGAATATAAGGAATTACGCAAAAGCATTGCATAATCTATTTTAATTTGATCACCCAGCACATATGAATATAACAAGATAGAAGCTTTTCGGTACATTCTTTTCATTACGTATAATTTATACGAGGGAAACGTAATTTCAAAAATAAAAAATTGGTAACACATCCCTGCCGGGATTCGAACCCAGGATTTGAAGTCTATCATTATACACTGCGCTACACTTGTAATATTTGTATCGCAGAATAAAACGAAAAATGTATTTCATCCTCTCCTATGTGCAAACGTATGGCAAGAACTTGCCAACACGCAATCTGTCGCGTAATTTCGTTATTACGCGATTTTGAAATAACACTAGCACCTCGATTATCATCATATTTATTAATTTCGCAGATATCGAGGCAACGTCGAGAGTATGGCCCTTACTAAGGGAACCGAACTCTGAACTTTCCACGACTGAAATACTGCATCACACATTATCCTGTATTTTAGATAAAGAAACTAGAACTTACCGGTGTTCTTGTTATAGTACTCATTATGATAATTAACATCAGTTAAAATCTTCTGAAATATAATTAATCGATGTACTTGGAATATCATGATCGATTGCATGAAATCTCTTTTGATTAATTTCATTCCATCTGAAGACAAAAGAAATTTTCGTTCTCCCTGTGAGAAATTCTTGCGCTACAACGTTAAGAAAACGAAACACTTAATTGAATTTTATGATACATTTCGCACTTTAATCTTTCAAACCAACAAAAATTCAAGTCTTACGTAACAGGAGAACAATATTTTTTCTCTCATCAAGTTGGTTGCCACAATATTCCAAGAGCGACAGACACGCGAACAGCTTTTAAGATCCGTATACGATAAATTCTTCAATATGGACCTTAAAATGGGATACATGGTGCGAAATTTATCGCAGAAAGTCCAATTTCTTTCTTGGTTTCTCGCTTTCTTCAACAATTTCTTTATTATTTTCTTCCCCGAACTCATTGTGTTATTAATCTGTAAATCAATCTTTAATGTGATTCGCACGAAAAGATAAATTAAATCTGATTCTTCTCGCTCGCAACCCGAAACACCATAAATCCTTCACGCCGCTTTAAGTATTACTGAAATACCAGCGTATAATGCTCCGAAATCAATGCGCGTGTCGATGTTTCGATTGTTCAGTGTTAGAGGATCTGACCTACTTAATAGTATATTTGACAAAAATGGACCATGCCACTCAACGTAATAAATTCTTCACCGAAAATGAGCGGTGGGTTACTCACCGTTTTGCTCCGGACAAGTTGTTAAGACAAAATGGCGGAAAGTGCACGGGCAAAACGTTGTACACTTAAGTAAATTTTATAGTGATGTCATCGGCTTGACCGTTATCTTGCGGCACGATCTAACAGTCAGCAAAACTGACAAACCACCTTGGAAACTTTATCATTCTATTTTATTGCCTAATTCAGGCAAATCTACAAAATTTTAATTATTGTGATACAAATTAGAGAATTTATTATAATTAAAGAAATCAATTTTTTTATTTACTTTAATTGCATATTTCCGTATTGAAAAAAATGAGTGCAACATTAACTTGTATTCACGGGACAACTTTTTTAGTATTATAACGGAAAATGAAAACTTTGGTGTGTGTTTGGATGTTCAGTACTTGACTGGCACGAACATCCTAGGTGCTCGTTTTTCGATCGAGGGCATCAAGTTTGAACACTAGTCACATTCTACGCCTTATATCTCTGGTGTAGATAATCAGATAAACCTGGAATTCGAAGCGTAACCTCTATATGTAGAGTAGTGATGTCATTGAATTTTGGAAGAAATAGGTCGAAAGGGTGTGAAGATATGGTAGAACTAGCAGTCGAGACGATTGGAAGCCTACCATTCCGGGTACCGGGAATCGAATCCGGACTGATCGAAACTCTGCAGAAATTTATCGAGGGTGGTCCGTCCGAATGCGTCCAGATCAATCCCTGGCCACCTGGCAACCACATGGTGAATACTGAGCGAAAGCATCCATCTTAGCGGCTACAGGACGAAAAGAGTTAGGACAAAGGGCATATCGAGAGTGGGATTAGACTTGATAAAAACTTTACTTTTTACGAGTTTTTAGCTTATATTAAAGCAATAATGTTGATCTTAAAAACTATTTCAGAAAGTCATCCTCACCTCGAAAAATTTAAATTTCTGGAATCATCGTGATTGAAAGCGTATTACATTTCGTTGAGTAAAACACGATCACGATTAATCAGATTTCAGTGGTACTTGCGCTTTAAAATGAACGATGGCGTATTATTTTCTGTACTGAAAATAAGAAGACGTTGTAACAATGCCTCGCCAGTTCAATAGACAGCTTGCTGACAGTTTTTATCATAACATTTATAAAATACAATCTATTTTATAGAAAGAAAGCTAAAATGAGACAGCAAAGAAAGGAATGACAACTTCATTTTAAACTAAGCTGTCGTAATTATATTCGTCACTGATATACGTACACACGTCGAGCTGTAAACAATTTAATTATAACGGTCTCAAGTAAAATTTAGATATAGTTTTAAAAAGAATTACTGTTAAACGCAATTTCAATTACCCTTTACGTATATATAACTATAGACAAGCCTGCAATAACGGCCACTTTTTCGGGAACGTTTAACAAAAATGCTTATAAAACAACTTCCACTCACAATTTCGTTTTTGTTTGCGTCAGTGGACGTTGTTTAGAAGTTCGACTGCGCAGAGAATGTCTATTTAACTTAGTCTAACTGTTTAATAACACTACAAGTTCTTTCGTGTGGGAGCGTGTAATCAATTGAATAATTAAGCTAGCGTGTGTAACTAGATCATTAAATAATTATTTAATGACGTAGTTACTTAATACGTTTAAATATATTTAATTTATAAACAGTAAACTTTACCTTAAAACTTAAAAGTATTTGGAAAAAATTACCTTGTTTCGTAAAGTTAAAAACAATTCTTTCTGTTCGAGGTGCAGTTTATAAAATATTATTACATGTAAAATATAGATCGATAAATGATGTCAGCATTAAAATTTGCCAGTAAATTTATTTATAATATTGATAAATAATTCTAACGTCATCCCGCAGGAGTATAATTAATATTATATATATTTAGAATTTAATTATTATAAGAATAATTTTGTGGCTATCCGCGCGTATGGTTAAAAAAATACTTATTAGAAATATTTATTTTCTTTTCGTAAATTTATTTAAAATTAAATCTTTATTTTAATTAACAAATATTCGTGAAAATTTTATTAAAATCTTTGGATTTTGAACGAATAAGTCAACGCGATACACGAGAGATCTGCCAATGGAGCTTCTCATTTCTGTAGGATCTTCCGTGAGAAACTGGGACCTTTTTAGATGCTAGACGCGTGAAAAAAACACGGAAAATTCCACCCGATCAGTAAGTCGGTCGGGGGAAACCCACGACCGGTTTTCAGAGTTTTATCTTCTCAGCAACTATTGGGACTATTCCAGATAATGAGAAATTTTAAGAGTTTTTAATTTATCTATTACGATCAGAAATATATTTTCCATTATAAATTTGGGTTTTATAACACTCACTTACCAATATATAATTAATTAGCAGAATGAGAATTGGGTAGAGAGGACATACTATCCACCAAAAATTCCTAAGGGGTCTGACCGAATTCGAACTTGGATCATCACCGAACCTTTACCTCTTTAGCCATTAGATCTTTAATGATTCAGTGTCGTGATTTAAACATCTGGTAGAAAAATAAATCGAATACACCATAATTAGAATTAACTTCGGAACAACTGAGTGAAAAATTTGATGTAGAGTCAGACTAAATGTAAAATCAGAATAAAAATGAATTGAGATAAATTAAAAGCTTACAATTCAAGACAAGCGCACGAGTAAATTCTTTCAACGCGTTGTACGTTTTCACATCGGAAAGAATGAATAAACGATAAATTAAAAGTTGTGTCATTATGTCAGGTCATTATCTCGTTATTCTCTGTAGCGCTGTGGAGAGTGCGTTGGACTTCTACCTCGTATGTCCCAATTCGAATTTCGGCACGGATGCGCTTCTTGGACTTTTGTATCCATAAAATCACCTTTCCCTCGTTAATTACCTCACAAAGTAAGATAATATGGATACTTTCAAGAATTATTTTTTTTATTATTTTATTATTAAATTTAAATGTACTGGATGATCAAATGAAAGTAGAATTTTCAATACTCCTACTTTAGCTCGCTCTAGTTCTCTATAAGTTTTTACATTCATAGCATATTTCCTTATCTCTCTCTCCTTCAATACAAGTATACAAATATATATCCCTTATCTTTCTTTCTCTCTCTCTATATATCTCTCTCTATATATAGGACTATATATATAGAGAGAGAGAGGGAGGAGAAAGAAAGAGAGGGATAAAAAGATATATATACTGTATATTCTACGTCATATTTTGTTACATACAAGTTAATTTATATTTATGGTTGTTGCATATAAGTGTATATATATACACTTATACGCAACAATCATAAATATAAAATAACTTGTACGTAACAAGGTATGACGTAGAATATACAGTAAGAATTATTAAAGTATAAGTAGAGCATTAGACCTTCATTGAGAGAAACTCCTACTGCGACGCACAAATATAATTCCAACTTAAGCGAATTAAAATAATGTAATTTAGTGTTTTACAGCGAATAAAATATTTATGTTAATTTGTGTTTGACGTAGAAAAATCTAAAAACTTTCAGCGAGTCATCACGTATGTGCTCGAGTGAATAAATTTAACGTCTATATTTAATTATAATAAAATAAAACTTTGGCATTTTTCTCACGTACTTTAATATACTGAGTTATTTTCTTAATAAAAAAAAAACTCTTTTTATCCCCACCCTGGTTACTACAAGTTTACTAGTAAATACAAAAAAAGGAAGAAGAATCTTTCCGAACGGTGTAAGTTGGTCACAGTTCGCGCCTCACTAACGGGATGACCACGCGATTTCCAGATTTCCTTCGCCCGTCTAACATCTAAATCGGAGTTCATTCCTTATAAAAATTTTACCGGGCGGCATTTCAGTCGGCGAGTTGCTCACGTGTTGCGTACCATCATCCCGAGCCCATAACTTTCATCGTTCTCTTCTATATTTATTACTACTAACTTAATTACGTAATCGTGAAAATTTTGATATATAAATGAGCCACTTTACGTATACCTCGCAATAATGTATTGCGACATACGTAATGATAGTGCTAGTAATATATCGAGTTTGAAAGTAAAATCGTGAAATACTTCAGTTTAATGAGTCATTTATGTCGTTTTACCACGTAAATTTTATATTTAATTTCGTCATAAACGGTTAATGCTGTCGAACTATTGCTTAGGCATCGTTGCTTCTGTTGATTAGGTAATGATATAAGATGATCTAATTTTACAAAGGGCCCTATAATTAACTGTAATGACATCGAACTCTAAACTCTACTTTGCGTATGAAAACTTAACTATAGTATTTAAACTGTTGCTGTTCGGTAGCCAATAATGTACGAGTGATAAGTGCCATCGGATTCCAACAGCCCACCAGCTACTATGGATAAAACCACCGAACAAAGGTTCGTGGATTCGCACCTTGTCAACGGGCTGACCGGGTGAAGTTTACCTGGTTTTATTAACAGCATTACAGACTCCTGGGCAAAGCAGTACATTGGGCCCTGTCTACGCGACCGGACGGTGATCGAATTCTGGTCTGTGCGTGCGTGGGGGCGTGGGGCTCCGGGTAATTGCCTAGAGTGCACGCGTTATAAACGGCACTGCCCGGGAACCGCAACAGATTGTGCCAAGCGACGTATACAGGCCTAGATATCTCTGTTGTAAGTTACGTGATCTCGATACTTTTTCTGTGACAATTTTCTGCTTTCCGATAAAGTTTTACTCGATGGTAATAATTATATTTAATACATTAACTACACCATTACATTTTTTAAAAATGTAACGATGTAGTTGTAATAGTTACAAATCATTTCTAGTGAAACGCGTAGATTTCTATTAGGAGCAACATCCTTGGGTGATTGTTCAATCGTCGCGAGGGTGTTCAACCTATATCTTAAAAGGATATTTACTCAACATCGTTTTAACAATTTATAAATATAGATACAGTATTATGTTTTTAATGCTAGATTACTAAACAGTGCACCCCGCTTTAACGACTTAATCGGGTCCGAACTAAGCATTTAAATCGGGTCATAAATTTATTATTTTTATTTATAAGAAAAATTTTAGTGTTTTAGTGTTTAATTTTTATAGGCAAACTGTTGAGTTAGACTGAAAATTTAGTTTTTTTATTTATAAGAAAAATAAATATTATTAAGAAATTATAATTTACAAATTGTTAATTCAAATATTCTCGGATTCGCGCATCACCGGAGGGCTGGCTGCGCGGAGTTTTCCGGGTGTATTTCGCCTGTCTTACAAATTAAATTGGAGCACTTTTACATAAGAAGTCCTCCTCGGCCATACAAATGAAGAAAATTTGGCGCGCGGTGACACTTTAAGATACGCGCGGAATACATTCCGTAAAAAGAAATTAGTGCCTAAACTTGCCACTATAGCCCTTTCTGGACGAAAAAAGCAGTTTCATATGCGGGGACAGTTATAAACTGTGGTTCTATCTAAGGACACGTTGAAATTTGTTAATCAATCAATGGAATTTTAAAACTGTTTTATCGGTTAACACTGAACGAAAGAGGCCGCACCAGCAGTGACAGAAAAAAAAATGGCCGCGCAAAGATAGTGGCGTACGGTCAGAGTACGGCATGCCGCAATCCGTTCAAAAACAATCAAGAATCTTTAAAAGCTTATAAAGGGATAAATAACTCATATGTATGACGTCATCCATTCGGAAAGACAAGAATAGAACAATTTTCCGATTGTCACTCGCGCCAAGCGACGCAACACGAGCGTCACGCGGCGTAGTTCTTTATTTAATTAATGATTATTACGAATTTCTTTCGTAATACTTGTTAATTAATTGTCTGAAAGTTCGATATTATAAGGAAATACTTATCGAATTGTATATATTTTTAACGTAAAATAAAGTTTAAACGCGCGTGACACATCTGGAAACGACGCCATAGTGACACGGCTCGCTCCAAGCCCCGCCATGGTAAATCGCAGCACGTAGACGTAAATTTCTCACGTTGTATTGGATCTAAAATGACGCGATTTGTTTTGTTTAAAGAAGAAAGAATTAACTTTTCTAGCCAGCGTGTCACACAAAAAGACTTTTTAAAACATGTAAATAATTTGAATTTTTGTCATTTAAAAAATTTTTTTAATTATTATCAATCATACAAAAATAACAGGGATCATAAAGATAATTGTAATTCTGAATAAAATGAAGAAAAAAACAGCGCTAATGTAATGCGATTTAGAAGCAAATTATAGCGACTGAAACCATATGGTAAAAGTCTTCTAGACGACGTGCGCATTACTAAAAGCAATGCGAAGTAACATATTAATGGCACTTGTTAAAAACAATGATGACGATGAAATCATTAATACAGTTGCAATATTAATCGCGAGGCCATCTTTATATTGTAAATAATGTGTTAGCCACACGAGCGTCCTCTGAAAATTTTCCAGGGGAAACAAAGCTTGAAGACAATTACATTAATTAATACATTTTTATTTAATTATTTAAATTTTTGTGTTTTTTAAGACAGGCAAAGCGCCTCATGGTCGAGGGTGCAAGCTTATATATTTCGATCGCTTTTAGTTTAACTTGTAGAATTTTTTACCATGGAGGGCGAATGCACCGTTTTATCCCTTTTCGCACGACATTGTTAGTCATTGTTCAAATTATGACTTTGTCTAAGCATATTAGAATGACACCGTATACCAATTTCAACCTTCTTTTAACCCTCGGTTACGCGCATTAATGACTCACGCACAGTTGGCCGCGCGGGGTGCTATATAACCCTCGTGTTCAAAATTCAATTTTTCAAAACTCATAGTTTTTTTCGCGATTTTTTCATTTTGGATGTTTGTGGGCATGTGTTTTTGATGTATTAGTGAAAAAAACTACTTTAAATATATCGATTTTATTTATTCGTAACGAAAAAACAGAAAGTCCCCGTTTTTAGAAATTTTTCAAAAAAAATTGGTCGACTTCAAGAGTGTATTTTACAAACTGTAAACAAGTCTGATGCTATCTAAGCTGTCAATCGTCTTCCAGCATGTGTTTTCTAACTATTACAACAATTAAATTTTTTGTACGAAGCCCCGGGCCAAAAATATCTCAATATTTCCAAAAAAACACCATGTGAAATCACACAGCAAGTAGAGGTAAAAATGGAGATTATTGGCAGATAACATCGATAGTAAACTTCTTTTGCACTGTAATTGGTTAATTTATATGTCTGTTATTAGATCGACCTATAAAAACAATTGCTAGAAATATTCCCGCGAAATGCCACGCCCCCGAAGGCCACCACACGGAAGTATGTAAACAATCGCTACAAAATCGCGTGTTTTAATCTTTTTTTCCACTTCTAATTTGCTAATAATAAGTCGCTTGAAATTATTTAGACGAATAAACATGTTTTCAACACCATTTAGCAATAAATATCGCCAAAAAACGCCACCTTTCAAACTGTCAATGTTAAGTCTATGGGAAACTTTTTTGCCGTTTATTGGCTTTAAAAATCCTGTTTTTACGCCTTTTATGCTTTAATTGGTCATTTCTATCATGACTGACTCTATATCAACCAATAAGCTTTCCCTCAAAACACGAAGTCAGATCGACCCACCTCCGTTAGTCGCGCGAAAAAAAATTACACCGTTAGGCGCGCGGGGTACTATAGCACCCCACTGATTTCCATTATAAGTCTATGCAAAAAATTTTTTCGTGCATAATTGAAATTTTTTCGGTGCGATCTTTACACCATGGAAGGAAGGTACTGAGGGCATCATTTTTAAGCACAAAAAATTTTAAAAAATACACGCGTTTAAACACGCCGGGGGTTCTATATAACCCCGCGCGCTTAACCGAGGGTAAAATAATGGCACCTCAACTTAGTAGTTTTTACTGCCGCACCTTTACTTCTGAATACTTTAATACGTAATAAAAATACGTGTACGATTAGTTTAAATTGTATATGGTATTTTCAATGAACAATAAGAAAGGTATTAATTAAATAATTAATTTATATGCGAAAGTACAGTAACTATTAATGATACACGTATAATGCGTTATGGTGCCGCTCGTCACTATATTCCAGGCATCCTCGAATTATTGCTTTGGTACCCTGGTTGAAAAATCGTCGCTTTATGCGTGACAAAGTTTAATTGTAATTTTGCAAAGGTGAAAGTAGTTGAAAATGATCCGTTAAGATCGTAAAATGTTATGGTATTTAGCAAAAGAGGATGCTTCGATATCCATAGCAGAGTAGTTCAATGTATCTAAAATCGCGTCAAATAATTGAAAACTTTTCAACACCGCCATGTTTCAACAACAACAACGACAATTTTATTCTAATTGTAGAGTGTATCCCAGCCCTGCTCAGCGTAACTGGGTAATTGTAATACAGACCTAATACGGATTTGCAGACAGTTTGATACATGCATAGTAAATACGTACTGCACCAACAGAGTTACATATAATATGATATCAGCCGTGAGGAACAAAGTCCGCGATGCTTTAAAGTACACAGATACATTGCTTATCTCACAAGAAGTACAATTAAATGATACAGTACATTACACTACAATGCGTTAGTTTACATTCCTTTACATCTCACTATAATACCTTACAGCGACAGAAGTACAGCGTTTAGATGCGGCACAGTACAGGAAATATGCGCGATGCATTATAAAGAGAATAGAAAACAATATGAAATGCTCAATATGAACCGAAGAAACCACCGAATATTTTTGATTTCTCGATGTTTCAAAGTCTCCCGAGTCCAAAAATGTAAAATCCTGGAGGGGATAAGTTTTCGTCGATTGTCATATTTTCTATGTTACATATAGCCTAATAGACGAAAAAGTAAAAATTATGTCTCAAAGTGTACCAATAAAATTGCTATAGGTTTTTTATAGGAAAAAGTTTATCCAACATAAACTACTCACGATCAAATACTTGATTTTGCTTTCGTGTTCGTCTTAATATTGATATTATTCTAATATCACCTTTTGTAAACCCAACAAAAAGACAGGCGATGAATACAATTCGACTTATCGACGTCAATATTTATATTATTCTCGACTTACAGTATAATACATTAGAATATAAATATGTTTTTAACATATGTAAAAGGAAGAATGTTATCTGTAATAATTAGCAAATAATATCTGTAAACATACAAAATAGATATATAAACATCCGAAAGTCCGATAATTGTATTAAATCTAAACAATTGCCGAATTACATCCGGCTACGTAGCCGTTAATAATAATTATTAAATCCAGAGTAATTTGGCAGTAAAGGAAACAAAGAACCGAAAGTAGGTCAGGGTAACGTAACAATATATATGCACCGGTAAGTGGCTGTTGCGGGGTTCGAGACCCGCTCCGGACCTATTCTTTTCTTCCAGAATCGTCTAAATTATTTAATAAAGAATAATTTAATTATAATTAATAAATTTAATAAGAAATGACGCCTAACGCTTACTCTAGTGCCAAATTACTGGGTATTGAATACTTACTTATTAGTACAGGTAATGTAACTCGATTTAATCCGGTAATCGTTCGACTTTCAGACAAAAACTGAGTACGTAGACTTATAACACTTATAGGTATATGTATGCTTAAAAGTGTCATCGATTTTCTCGTAGCAAACTACATTTAAACCTTTACAGCCTTTGATGGCTTCCAAGCCAGAGACACCCGTACCTATAACAGCTACACGCATCTTAAACCTTGCGTAATTCTTCTCTAGTTATCACAGCTAATGCAGGATACACTGATCTTTGACAGATTCTCTGTCGTGTGTTAAGATTTCATTTAATTTTCTAATCGGAATAACCGATAAGGCGAATACAGATCGTATGATCCGTCTTCTCTGAGCGAAGTGCGATAACGAATTGGGGTTCTGGAAGTATTAACCCATTCATTTTCAAATAGTTGTAAACAATTGTATAAATACAAATAAATTCAATAATGATTGAGAGATGGCAAAGAAAGTTATAAAATTTTATTGAACATGTAATTGTCTCCTACATAAAGCGTTATTCAAGTAGGTGTTTTGTGATGTCACAATTTTTAAATTTCTTGTGTTACGTATTGTTAATTACGTCAAATTTGATGCCGTACTTTCAAAAAAATGTTTGTACTGGTCTATGTTTATGGGACACAAAAAAATCGATATGTTTAGTATATAAATTATTTATCAAATTTTAAATAAGTAATGTTTGTCGAAATGTAATTGTTATGCAATAAGTAGTCTATACAAACAATTAATTATTTCTTCATTTCTTTGAACGGTTTATTTAGAAACTTCATTTTACTAGGTAGACCTATATTTAAGGGACGAAACTTATATATATATTGTTTTGTGTACTGTGTTTAATGACAGCAAATATCAATATAACAATAACAATAACCAAATTTACTTTTATTTCCATTCGTCTACAATATCATCAGTCACGTTGTTTTGCAGTGTACTTCAACTTCAAACATATATTATCTTTGAAAAAAGAAAAACAATTACCACAAAAATTACCGAATATGCGAGAATCGAGTGATTTTCTACTTTCTTCGTTACTTTGTATCTGGTTTGCAAAGGAGAAACAACTCTTTCCGGATAGCCGAGAATGGTTTCTCGAGCTTTACTCCACGAATGAGGACCTCGAAGTCTGTATTGATAAGGAAGACTCGGACCGGTCATCAATGCCCAAAATAACTTTGGGTCGGTGAATAACATCTTCACGAAGTTGGGTTTCGCTCCGATTAACGAAGCTAATTCGTCCAAGTAATCGATGTAATCCACTTGGATGGTGTGACGTTTTGATTCGTAATAACGCTTTCCGATTGCTTCCAAGTGTTTCTTGATGTCTTTTCTCATCTCTTCTTCGCTGGGAAAAGGAACCTTCTTCACTAGAACTTGAACAAACCATCTAATTTGCATTTCACCGATGGGAAAGCCGCCTCCGAAAGGTTGTATCAAAGCCATGATACCTAAGGTGGGATGTTTCAGATGCGGAGGATATACAAACTTGTATAATTCCACTCGATTATCCGTGGTGTCTACTATCTTCTTATCCAAGAAAGGAAACTTAATTTGGTATCCGGTGGCCAGAATGACGTGGTCTACTTCGGTGATTTCGGAGTCTCCTTTAAAAAGTACTCCGTTTTCTTCGAAACGTTCGATATCCCCTTTGACCGTGACCGTACCACTCAAAATTCTGTTTGGTAATGCGTCGTTAACCATGGGATGTTGCTGAAAGAATCTGTGTTTGGGCTTTAACTGGTAAGTTTCGTGATCGAAAGCCTTATTCAAATATCTTTCCATATACCAGCTCGATATGTTGAGAGGAACCAAATTGAATAATATATTTATAAATCGAGTAGTGAAGATTTCGTCACCTGGTCTTCCGTTCTGTCCTACTCTACGCATTACCCAACAACCGCTTCGTGTACTGAGATATACCTAAAAATAAATAATGGTAAATTATAAATCATTGAAAAATTTAAAATATAAATTATTTTTTAACAATTTTCTAACAATTAACAAAGTGAAAGATATGTTGATTTATTTATCGCGTGTTAGTTTTTTTGCGTTAAAAATAAATTGTATTTTGTTGAACATACACAATAAACCTGTGTAAGCCGGAATCGTATGGTAAAACTGAGTCGCGCTTTAGCTTTAATTAATTTTAATTCAGTAAATTCTCGATTTAACGGAATAATTGGGGAAGGAAATGTCCACTATTGCCGAGAGTTTGATTATAATGTACATTGAGTAATTTATACTCTTTGACTTATTAAAACATGTAAGGAATATAATCGTAAATAAGATGTATACTATATGTTGTATTCGTATTTAATTAATGTTCTAGCAATTATGATACCGATGAGGATTGTCGAATCGAAATGCATTTATCACAATAAAAACATTGAAGAGAAGTAAATTAATTTTTACTCGATTGCTCTTTAGTGTCTAATTTTAAAATAGTTTTATCTCGGACGAACAGTGGGAAAAAGTTTGTATTTTAACCCGTTGATTCCTTATCCAAGTACGGAAATTCACCCCGCTACGATCGGAACTTGCCCGCGACTTCCCTCTCCACTCGCATTTAAGACCCTCCTATGCTTTAACGCCATCCAGTGGCCCAGCGCGCGGGTCCTACCGACTCGACGATTAGAGGGTTTAACATTCGTACGTCGTCTCACACAAACAATACAGAGAGACTAAAATACGACGTATTTCTGTTACGTGTCTCGAATTTGTACGTAAACAAAATGAAAAATAATTATATTATAATCGCAAAAGTCTGTTGCGCAAGTTTGACTTTAATCGATCGCTTTCTGCTGTGTCTTAGAGGTCGGCTCGATAGCATCCCGTTTCACGTGCGACGTAGATTCGAAAGAGGACTTTGGAAAACTCGTCAATCGAATATTACATTTAGTTTTTTTCTATAGTTGATTGACAAATTAGCGTTTAAGAAGTTACTTAATGCGCAAAATCGGCTTAATTGTTTGTTTTCCTGTCGTGGGTTCGGACCGCGATAACATTCGTATGTTTCTTCGCCTGTACAGTAGATAATACATCAGTAGTATCGATTGGATACAGTTTGGCACGTATTGTCTCTATATAAAATCTATGGCAAATTTATTGATACACTCTGGCATATAATTTATAAGTATAAATTGCAGAATTTTTATTTCTATTCACTTTTTTAGGTTTGAAACGTTCTAAATTTAAATGTAATTCAAATTTTATTATCGTGAAAAACGACCGCTCAAGATTTTTGCAGTTTTGAATTCCAGCGACCTCGAAACGTCAAAAATGAAAAAAATTGGGGTTAAGAAAACCCCAATTTTTTGCATTTTTGACGTATGTAATAATAATTAATATAAAAAGTTTTAAAAATAAAATTTCGTAACAAATGTCGCTTAACGCAGTTTTAAGTTTCTGCTGGGAAAGTTACGCAACTCGTCGCCGAATAATTTTTTTACATCGGCATTTTGTCTGTGTACAGAAATCAAATTATTTCATTTATAAGATTGTTTTTCCATTGATTTTTCTCGTTAAATAAAAGTTTTCCTTAAAAACGCTTCTTAAAATTGTATTTTTTTTAAACATTAATTCTAATCTTAGAATATTTTGCTTGTTTTAAAAAATTTTTCGCAAGTTTCTAAGAATTGTCAGACTGGATTTATACAAATGTTATGCAATGCGAGTGTCGTAATTTCTAGGAAAGAACGAGTTTTAATTTACAAAAAAGTAATTTTTTTTAATAAATAAATGAATTATTTTAGCGATATTGGTATACAGTATATCACTAAAATTTATGATATGTAATTTATGTGTAAGTATTGAATAGCGCGGACATTGCAATTTTAAAAAGTCAATTCCAAAAGGTTATGAAAATAATATAAAATGAAAAAACTCGAAATTTTCTCCAGAATTTCGAGTTTTAATTACTTAAAAATATTTTGAAATAATTGAAATTTTCTTTATTAAAAAATATAACATTTAAAGCTTTTATTATACAGCGTGGGTGGGAAGTAACTAGGCATTGAGGAATATACAGTATTATTTTCAAAACTAGAATAAAGTTCGAAGACAATCCGGCAGCGAGTTGCGTAACTTTTCCCGTAAGAGTTAAAATTGTATGCGCAGCCATCCGTTACCAGATTTTATTGAAAAACTTTATAGCCTATATTATTAATTATTATAAATGGAAAAAGCTTAATTTTGAGGATGGAGACGAGTCTTATAAAGAAAAACTAAATTCTAATAACGACAAAAGTTAATTTTGATCTTATTCGAGATACGACGAGTGACTTACCTATATCTCCCCGCCTCCTCGACCCCAATCATCAAAATTTAATAACATCCTTATACACGAACCTCCCCGCGAAATTTTCGACAAAAGCGCAAGTTTTTAAGCATCAAATAGAGTGAAGAAAATGATGCTCCCACTCATTAACATTCATACGTACAGGAAAAAACCCAATGTTTTGTATTTCTTGACCTTTCGAGGTGCCCTAAGTCCAAAAATGTGAAAATGTTGGGAAGTTATTTTAGAACGACCGCCATCTTTTTTTGTGTCATATATAACAGTTAGGAAAGTAATTTGAATGCGGTTTAAATCAGTAAAGATAAAATTGGAACTTAGAAACCTAAAAATTAAATTACAGCAATTTGAGTTAAAAATTATATTCCAAAGTGTATCAATAAAATTGTCATATGTTTTACATAAGAAAAAGCTATGTGAAAGTATACCAAACATAAATTACTCACGATTAAATGTTTGATTTTGTTTTCGACTTGGTTTTAATGTTATTTCAGTGTCACTTTTTGAAAGCACAACAAAAAGTCGGAGGAAAAATACAATTCGACATAACGAGACATTCGATTTAATAAAGTTCGACTATTTGAGTCTTGCATTATTTGTATTAGCCAGGTTGAGGCCGAAGTTTTAAACACGAAACGTGTACACATTTCGCGTTTAAAACTTCGGCCTCAACCTCGCTATTATTCTGGACTGACAGTATAACGAACATAAACCTATTAATATTAACAAAGAAGAATGTTATCTGTAATACTTCGTAAATACATACACTAACAGAACGCGTATAACACTTATGTGTGCTTAAACGCGTATGTAGCGGCTTATAAAGAAAAAAAAGTAACAGAAATTATCATAACTAAAATATAGTTGGAAAAGTTTTAAATTTGCTTACTCTTTTAGCGACTGAACTCGTCTCCACAGCTGCATCAGTTCCAGAATTGCCCGATCCTACCACTACAACCTTCTTGTCTTCGAATTCATTCGGTGTTTTATAACTGTGAGTGTGAGTGATGCTTCCTCTAAACTTTTCCTGTCCGGGGAAAGTAGGGATATTTGGAAACACGTGATGGCCGGTGCATACCATAACCGCATCGACAGTCTCTTCTCGCTCCTCTTTACTCTTCAAGTTTACGGTCGTGATTGTCCATTTGCCGGTCGAATCGTAATCGTCGGCCGGAACGATCCTCTCCACTCGATGGTGGAACTTGACGTGCGGCATTAAATCGAATTTCTCCGCGTACAGGCAAATATGCTCGAACATCATAGAGTTATGCATGTAACTTGGATACTCTTTTGGAGGTGGAAAATCACTGGCCGCAGTCATTTCTTTGCTAGTGTTGATGATAGTGGATTTTGCAACCGAGGCCAAACCCTGTACGTCGCCGTCTCTATATCTCCACAAACCTCCTATGTCGTCGGTTTTTTCGTAGCAAACTACGTCTAAACCTTCTTCTTTACAACCTTTGATGGCTCCCAGGCCACAGATACCCGCACCTATAACGGCTACACGCATGTTTAATCCTGTGTGATTCTCCTGTAGTTGTTAGTATTAATTCCAGTTCTACTGATCTTTGAACGATTTTATATCATGTGTTTAGTCTACATTCAATTTTTTAAAATCGAAATAACAGATAAGGCGAATACAGATCGTATCACGTACAGTGTCTTAACTGAGTGATGCGCAGTACAGAACTGGGGTTCGTGAAATATTATATTAAATCAGGATCGGCAGAGGAAGAAATCGGTAAACATAATTGACGACTAAACGAAATTTGTAAGGAAACGTTACATTAAGATTCGTATATATTAATATCGAGTAAAGGGGGAGCGTTTGACAGTGTTGGAAGATGTATAAACGCAAGATCAGGACACCGATGTTCCCTACGGAGCCGTCCATATTAGTTCCGAGGTCGGGGTATAGATTTCACGCACTGTACGTGCAGTAAACTGCGCGTTCCTTCGCGTTCGAGCCACGGAATTCCTTTTATAATTTCGAGATACTCGTTATAATAAGAATATATAATTTTCTATATTAATACGCATTTTTTCATTACGCAAACTGCAAACAGCAGCTCAGAGTAAACGTTTTTATAAATTAAAATTAGATCAAGAGAAAAAAACCATTCTCACAAACTTAATATATTATGTAAAGTGTTTGCAAGAGATAAGAAAGTTCCTAAATGAAGGAAGTTACGCCTATAAACTAAATTTAATTATTTTTTATAGAGAATTAAATAAGCGAAGCGTGTAATGCCATAATGTTGTAAATACCAAAAAAGAAACTTTCCAGGAGAGGTAAAAATCAGTTTTTCTAGTAAATGAATTCATTTCAATTTTACAATAAAATAGTAAAAATCCTCACTAGGTTACAATTCTCTGGAATTTCAAAATGATGTAAATATGAGCCGCAACGTTTTACGTCCCAAAAGTCACGTGACGCTTTAAAAGTTATATTTTCGCATAAATTCATCTTCAAAATACAGCCACTTACATCGCCAATATTCTTTTGTGGCAGAAACATTGCCTTTGGAATTCAATTCTACAATAAAACGTATTCAGAAAAAGTGGCATTTACAACGTCATGGAATTGCACGCTTCAAGTAGANAAAAAATCTATAAAAAAGTTTATCCAACATAAACTACTCACGATCAAATACTTGATTTTGCTTTCGTGTTCGTCTTAATATTGATATTATTCTAATATCACCTTTTGTAAACCCAACAAAAAGACAGGCGATGAATACAATTCGACTTATCGACGTCAATATTTATATTATTCTCGACTTACAGTATAATACATTAGAATATAAATATGTTTTTAACATATGTAAAAGGAAGAATGTTATCTGTAATAATTAGCAAATAATATCTGTAAACATACAAAATAGATATATAAACATCCGAAAGTCCGATAATTGTATTAAATCTAAACAATTGCCGAATTACATCCGGCTACGTAGCCGTTAATAATAATTATTAAATCCAGAGTAATTTGGCAGTAAAGGAAACAAAGAACCGAAAGTAGGTCAGGGTAACGTAACAATATATATGCACCGGTAAGTGGCTGTTGCGGGGTTCGAGACCCGCTCCGGACCTATTCTTTTCTTCCAGAATCGTCTAAATTATTTAATGAAAATATTAATTATAATTAATAAATTTAATAAGAAATGAAAGTTTTGCCAGTGTAAATATATATATTATGCGCTTAATTATATTTCTTTAATTAAATATCAATAAAATAGTAAAAATCCTCACTGGGTTACAATTCTCTGGAATTTCAAAATGATGTAAATATGAGCCGCAACGTTTTACGTCCCAAAAGTCACGTGACGCTTTAAAAGTTATATTTTCGCATAAATTCATCTTCAAAATACAGCCACTTACATCGCCAATATTCTTTTGTGGCAGAAACATTGCCTTTGGAATTCAATTCTACAATAAAACGTATTCAGAAAAAGTGGCATTTACAACGTCATGGAATTGCACGCTTCAAGTAGACTATATAAAAATTTATTAAACAGTAGACAATACCAACAAATAGAAATATCAACTACAACTTTATTGATTGTTTATTTTATAATAAAATGATTATTAAACAACAAAATTATTCATTAGAGTACGCAATTTATACGGTACAGTACTATGTTACATTACTGTCGATTATCGTGAAATATTAATTTAAATGACTGAAAGTTTTACTTTCAATTACTGCATTTTATTTGAAATTTTAAAGTATGTTTTCAGTCCACAAACATATTATAACATTTATTCCCTTTATCAAGTTACGTAATGATGTTATACAACCTGTCAGGAATCTAAAACCACAAACGACCGACAGACTAGCAGCGATCCGAGACCAAACTGGATTTTTGCACGTAACAACACCGACATAAAAAGTTAAAAAGAAATCTCTATTAGTAACCCGATAGTATTTTTCAATTTCACTAAACCTTTTACTTCAGAAAATGCAACGTGTTCGCGCTAAAAGACAGTATATACAGCAAATAGCATTATTTGTATCAAAATGTGAAGTTATAAAAGCAATAATACAGTAGAGCCTCGAAAACCCGGCACTCCGGATAACTCGGCCACACCCTAGCAGGGCAAAAAGATCCTTAGTTAATTAATTTTCATTAGAGACAGCTTTATGCCTCATAAAGTATTTTTCTGAGGCCTATCTTATCAGGTAAATTACTGTACAGTGTATTCATTAATTTTCATTTTCATGTAGTAAAGGCTCTATTCCTTCATAAAGGACGTACTTTTCCTTTGTTTAAGGGTATTTGGGCAGTTTATTCTCTGTTGTATTCTCAAGTAAACAATACATACAAGTACAGTACAGTATTTTCTGAGGAAACACTCGTAGTTAGTTTTTTCAACCCCATTCCCGATAACCCGGCATTTTCACCAACTCGGCCACCCTTCGGTCCACATTAGGCCGAGTTTTCGAGGCTCTACTGTATTAACTTTTAAATGATCACTCTCCTGGAATTGTCGGCGGGAGAAACGGAGCATTCTTACATCGTTGGCTGACGAATTCTTACAATTCGGTGCCGAATATCAAACCATTAAAAACATTTCAACCAATTGAGATGGCAAAAACAAATAACCAAATTCGCTCTAGAAACGCCGTACACGCAACCTGGAAGTACCCGATATGGCCACCGCCGAGATGCATCGCGGTACCGGTGTTTATAGACCTTATTTTTACGATTTACCGTTACGATCTGCAGTTCGACCGTTTGCCATTAATTGACTCTTTACTCGGGATGTCTTTTTCTTCTGTTATAATTTCTTTTTTAATTCTATTCTTTTTATTTATTATTGGAGGAGTCGAACTTAATCTAGGCTCCACGCGTGGCGCACCAACTGGAAAACGTCGTCGATCGCCTAACGAACGAATATTGAAATTATCTGGACTGGACGATTATTTTGCATGGCGGGATATTTCTACTGAAATACCTCAGAAGATTCTGTGTTCTGATACTATTCTATCGAAACTAAAAGAATTGTCACCGAAGTTTGACTGGTTGATGATAGGGAAGCTGCGTTTCTGTGAGAAGCCGACTTCCTGTTAATTGCGCGTCAGCGATGGTCTAGGGTCTTCTTAAACTATGGGTCGCGATCCCATTTGGGGTCGCTTAGCGAAATCTTCAGGTCGCGAGATTTTAATGCAAAATATTGAAAATAATTTGTGAGAGTTTGAAAATGAGTTTAAAAGTGAGACACGTTTTGTGTCATAGGTTTTGTGAGCCGCGCTTTGTGTCACTTCTGGAGCAGCGAGACAATGATTCGGTAACACTGATTGTAATGTGAACTAGTGTGGTGTTGTCGCTTTTCAGTGTATTCGGTTGTCTCTGTTCCATTGTAGCACAAGAGTGAACTGTGGTAGCTCACCATTATTGTTTTTGCAAATTTGTATAGGCCTATATCTTTATTTTATATTTTTTTGGGGGTCGCGAATAAAAATCTCAATCATAAATGGGGTGGTGAATAAAAAAAGTTTAAATTAAGAAGCCCTGGTCTAGGGTCCATTCGTATTCGTTTATTCGATAAGCCAGTAAAAACCTTAGACTTCTCTAAATGTATTTTTAATTAATAGATTATCTAACGCGCTTAATAAATAAGCGAGTTCAACATAATTAACTCTGTTATATTAGATTCGATAGATTCTCTATACAAAATAACAAAACATTTATTGAATGGCTAAGCTAGGATACATAAGGCGATAACAATATTAAGATTAAATGCGGTTAAATTTAAGTTAACTATACAAAGGTCCGCTGGTAACAGCTCTAACGGCTATTCTGTGAGAGAGTGTTCACAAAGCTCTAAAATACAAATACCTCTGAGGATACGACTAATATACGTTCGTCGAATGGGCCGTACGAATCGTAGTCGGCGCAGGAACTTTAGAATGGCGACGGAAGTTCAAAGTCTGTCGTATGGCCATGTCCTTTCGGTCGCTACGTCCGGCGTACGGAGACGAGATGCACACATAATAAGTATAACTTCCTTTGGTCGCCCGGAGCTTCCGGGGACTCGCGCTTTTATACGTTCTTCGTGGGAAATGAGTCACGCGATCGACTTCTGTTGATAATAAGGGTGCATTCCGATCGACTAAGTATCAACTTTCTCAGCTAATTGTGAAAACAATCGGTGACCTCCGATATAATTCTTACCAACAGTATTTTTTCATCGGAGTTGTTTACGAAGGTTATTTTCCCGACATCCGCGTAAAAATCGCGGAGCTCACAAATATAGCCAATCTATTAGCCGTAACTATCTCGTTATAATTAAAATATATATTTTATATTGTGTACTAATGTTAAATTCTATTCTATTTTGATTTCCAAATTGCTTCAATTTTACGAAAGAATCGATGCGAGATTTACGATTTTCGTGTCATTTGCCAGCTTTACTCAAATTATTTAAATGGTCGAAGCCATTCTTAATCCGCACACTAATTTCATTTGAAAATAATAGGCGAGACCAACAAAGCAATTTTTGCACTTTTATGCATCCGCAAAGCCATTTTACGTCTTCGTAAATTTTTTGTCGACATATTTATATTTAATTTAGGCATTGGCCTTTCTCTTTTAATAATGTTTTCTTTTTTTGGATTTCCGTCAGATGAATAAATTACTTTTTACAAATTAAAAGGCAAAGTCGTTCTAAAAATATATATTTCAGACGATTACCATTTTTACAAAGTGTTCTAGAACAAAGTACAGACAGCTGGACCTTCCTTTTTAGGCTACACAACTGCCTATATTTTAAAAAGTTCCTTAAAAACACAAAAAAAAACCAATAAAATATTAAGAAAAAAATCTTCTTTTAAAATTGAAATGGTAAATCTTACGACGTCTTGTTACTTCATCTTTGTCCATTGGGGTTTCTGGTTCTTTATCTACTNAAGATGAAGTAACAAGACGTCGTAAGATTTACCATTCCAATTTTAAAGAAGATTTTTTCTTAATATTTATTGGTTTTTTTGTGTTTTTAAGGAACTTTTTAAAATATAGGCAGTTGTGTAGCCTAAAAAGGAAGGTCCAGCTGTCTGTACTTTGTTCTAGAACACTTTGTAAAAATGGTAATCGTCTGAAATATATATTTTTAGAACGACTTTGCCTTTTAATTTGTAAAAAATGTTTTCTTTCTCATTATACGATCCCGAGCCAAAACTTTTTCAAATATATTTTCAATATCGCAATTACATTTTGAATCGCTAGCCACGACATAAGGGTTAAAATTAAAAACAAAATTATAAAAGCTTACTTGTTAAAATAAAATGCGTGATGGATATACAAATATATATGCCTGGTACAAAATATTCAATTATATGAATATACTTTTAAAGAAAATTATAATTAAATATAGTTTTGTGAAGAAACGTATATAAAAATAACAAAATATTCTTTACTTTTTAAATCTTAAAACAATCCGCTTAGTCAAATAGCTCTCTACCAGTGGCTGATGGACGGAATCGGAGATGGTGTTGGTAGGTGGGGAAAAATTGCATCCCGACAGTGTGATTGTGGTGCCGAAAGACAGGCTATACGTCATATTTTGGAAGATTGTACAATAACATCCTATCCGGGACAACAGAGTGACTTCCTGATTGTGACTGAATGTGCTCTAAACTATGTTTCTGACTTAGATTTACATTTATGATTTGTGTTCTTTTTAATAACTACATGTGTAGCCATGTGCTGAATAAATAAATGAACAGTATCGTGTGGCATGTTGCTTCGCATGACATTTAACGTTCAAAAATACATTAACTTTGTTAAAAGAAAAACAATTACTACAAATATAATAAAATATTTGATAATCGAGTGATTTTCTACTTTCTTCGTTACTTTGTATCTGGTTTGCAAAGGAAAAACAACTCTTTCCGGATAGCCGAGAATGGTTTCTCGAGCTTTACTCCACGAATGAGGACCTCGAAGTCTGTATTGATAAGGAAGACTCGGACCGGTCATCAATGCCCAAAATAACTTTGGGTCGGTGAATAACATCTTCACGAAGTTGGGTTTCGCTCCGATTAACGAAGCTAATTCGTCCAAGTAATCGATGTAATCCACTTGGATGGTGTGACGTTTTGATTCGTAATAACGTTTTCCGATTGCTTCTAAGTGTTTCTTGATGTCTTTTCTCATCTCTTCTTCGCTGGGAAAAGGAACCTTCTTCACTAGAACTTGAACAAACCATCTAATTTGCATTTCAAAGATGGAAAAGACACCTCCTACAACCTGTATCAAACCCATGATGCCTAAGGTGGGATGTTTCAGATGCGGAGGATATACGAACTTGTATAATTCCACTCGATTATCCGTGGTGTCTACGATCTTCTTATCCAAGAAAGGAAACTTAATTTGGTATCCGGTGGCCAGAATGACGTGGTCTACTTCGGTGATTTCGGAGTCGCCTTTAAAAAGTACTCCGTTTTCTTCGAAACGTTCGATATCCCCTTTGACCGTGACCGTACCACTCAGAATTCTGTTTGGCAATTCGTCGTTAATCGTGGGATGTTGCTGAAAGAATCTGTGTTTGGGCTTTAACTGGTAAGTTTCGTGATCGAAAGCCTTATTCAAGTATCTTTCCACATACCAGCTCGATGTGTTAAGAGGAACCAAATTGAGCAATATATTTAGAAATCGAGTAGTAAACACATCGTTGAATGGTCTTCCGTTGTCTCCCACTCTGTGCGTTACCCAACAACCTCTTCGTGTACTGAGGTATACCTAGAAATCAATAATGGTAAATTATAAATTATTGGTGAAATATTTGTATAAATTATTTTAAAAATAATTGTTTAGAAAATTTCAAGATGCATAAGGTACGAAATGAAGATTTGATAATATATTTGTTGATATATTTATTGCTTTCTGTCAATTTCTGTGTTTCAAAGATAAATGTATTTTGTTGATGTACAATAAAACCTTGTGAAATCGTAGGGTAGCAAATATTTTTTTAGTTTTTTAGTTCAGCCAGTTGACCTTAACTAGCAAAAAATCCCTGGCCGGATGGCCGAGTGGTCGAGGTGGCAGCCTACCGCTGTGGGAAATCCGTGTTCGTATCCGAACGGGTCGAAATATCCCCAGGTATTTTTCGGGAGGTGGTCCTTTGGGATATGTTGGGCCCTCCGTTCCTCACCACCCGGTCGCCCTATTGTGAGCCTGGTCGAACCCATAATGGGCTTGCTATTAAATGGAGGCCCTCTTAGTGCCCACAGGGCGGAAAGAGTTTTTTAAAAAAAGCAAAAAGCGTAGCCCGAGAACTCAAGGAGAGGGCTGAATTATCCTAGTTATATTGTAGTGTGTTTCCGGCAGCGTGCCAGGCAGTAACTATACAAAATTTGTCCAGATCGCTCAAAAGATTCGGGAGTTTAGGAGTAAGAAGATGAAATCAGAGTGGCGAGATCCGAATTTTATGGTAGTCCATATTTCCCGCGGAATAGCAGAGAGTAATTATGCGGAATTTAGTTCAGATCGGTTAAAGTTTTGGCAGTTTATAGGAGAGATAAAATAAGCAGGAAGGAGTGAATTGTGAATACAACAGCAATTGTGATTTTCTTTTAGACATTTTATCGTCGATAAGACCCACATCCGAAAAGTAACTGAAAGAATCAATTTATATAGGAAGATATCGCATAACGTAAGGTTGATTCGTAATTAATGTAAATAACGGTACGATAGGATTTAATAGTACTAAAGCAACGAACACATAAAAACATTACAGGCCTGCGTTCAAAAGTTTAGTTTGATCTCTGGGAAGTAAATTCGCTCCTTATAGTTGTAAGTATCTTATAAAGTAAGAGTATGATTATAAGAAACCGAGACAATATCAGTAAAGCATATAAATAACTACCCGAACTGCACAAAATGAAACCGAAATCGAATAGATAAGTTTAAATTGCCCACAATGTGGTAGCGAGGATTAACCTCCAACGGAGTGGACGAAACACGATAACCCGATGCCGCGGTAAAAACATTTTTCTCGTGCATTTTCCTTTTTTAATATGGAATATTATACAGCTTATGTTCATCCGGAAAGAATAAGCTTTCGAATAACGAAAAAATTCAGAGAATACCTCCAGGAAACGAACAAACGAGTGAACGTTCTCGCTTTATATACCAATGTACAAAAACATAGGTATAAATATAGATTAAGTTTAATACGGTATAACTCGATTCAACGACATAACTGGCAGGTGATGACTGTCCGATATTGCCGAAAGTTTCTTAAATCGAATGAACAGTATTTTAAAAATAAAATTATACTGTAATGTACAGAATACAGTAAAATTTTGTATATAGTTATAAATAAAACATGGCTATAATATATATTGAGTAATTTATACTCATGGATAAAATACATTATCTGTAGTTATTTCCTTTAGGACAAAAATATTTATTAAATCGCCAGAACGTTAAATCGAGGGTTTACTGTGTGTTTATTTCAATAAATTTGTTGTTCCCAAAGGCCAAAACCGCCGACGAGGTGATTATTCTATCAGAACACTTCGCTTACCAGTAAATTCTCACTTTCTTTATTACTTAATTGAGACTATAAACGATTTTATCCTTCAAAATAACCAAGTGAGGAGTTTTGTGTTCGTATGCATTAATATTTTTGTTTTGTTTTTTGTTTTTAATGCCTAAATAGAGGCCACTTACCCTTAAAAGACTCCCGGAAGTCTACTAATAATAATTAAATGTCGAGTAATTTGGCACTAGAGTAGGCGTTAAGCGCCATAACTTATTAAATTTATTCTAAATATCACTTTTGGCAGCTGTTATTATGATCTATGTATGTATGTCTCTTTAACTCTTTAATCCGAAAATTAAGTTCGGTAGACTATCATTACAGCTTTCAGGTTACACACTTCTTTTATTGTTTCCACATACGCATTTCGGACTTATATAAATGTTAAGTCCCTCTTCAGTGCAATACTATGGTTCTGTCTTCTAAAACCACGGTGTGCAACGGGTAACATTGGAAAGATTTTTTTAATGGCTGTATTAAAAAATGTAGAGCGTCGTTTACCCGAAACGTCGGTTATCCGAAAGAATTCTAGTCGGCGAATTTAAATTTTCGCTAGTGCTGTGGCGCTGCAATCTTTGGCTATATCTTGGGTTACTCCAATATTTTTTTTTGTTGGTGCGTGTGTTTTAGCTGGCAGCACCGGCACTTTTGTATGGTGTTTTTCTGAGGACTGTGTGTGGTGCTGAACGTTTTTGATACTAGATCAACTTCTAAGGTATATATTTTTTGGTTTTTATATTTTTCAATATATTTATTTTGTTTGTAAATATTAAAAAATAATAATTTTTAACGATACAATAGCCACGATTATTATTTTAAAAGTTTACATTAGGCTTAACATCGACGAAAATTTAACGCGAAGCGACACGCAACGGAGAAAAATTTCAACACGGAATAGGTTAATGTATTTTTTCGTACATAATNGGCATTTCTCTGCGTGATGACGTAATCGCGATAAAAGGATCACTTTTCCGCAGTAGTCACAGACGGCGTAATGGGTCGACGCGCTACTCTCGATTTTCTCTATTTTATCTCCTCGCCGTTTAATGCCGAATATCGGAGATCTACAAAGTGGACACCGACGATTCCTCTGTTCCGCGGCTCTATTCATGCAAGATTTGCAGAACTCGTGTCCGCAACTGGTGGATACCGGATGGACGTAAACGTCCAGACAGATGGGACACGTCACTTCGGAAAGGTCTATAAGTTCTCGGTCGGCCATTTTCGTCTCCGGTCTCTAAGAATGAATCGAAGGAGAAGATTGTTTCGCGATAAAATCGGGCGACGATCGTTTATTTCTTCGATTGTTTAGTACTCCAAACGTTTTATAATTTAAATCGGACGTTGTATTAATATTTATTAAATTCGGATCCTTAAAATAAGGCATTTTACGTACTACTTTTATATAATTTTAGTTGAAATTTTCAAAGAAAACGATTAGTTACATAAAATAATGCATATTTGTAAATATAGGTAACGAGTTCGTAATTATTTATTTAAGGTTATAAGAATTTGATACGAACTATAGAGTAATTCTATAATTCCTTATTAGATATGTTCTGATTTTAGAGAGTTAAACAACCCTTTCGTCAATGCCTCTTTCTTAAATTTTAGTTTAATTAAACATAATTAAAGGTAAAAAAATACTTCAAACTGAAAGAAAACGGAACAAGTGCGTTAATTTTTAAGAGGAAACTTGGAAGTTTATTTTCGTTGATCTCGCCCGCCGGCGAAATCTGACACCGCTGTCTCACATTGTTTACAACTGGATGACCTCGATAACAGCCGGTGTCGTCTTTCCCGGAACGTTTACATATCCGCCCCAGGGAACGAAGGGACTAAAGTAGGGTGAATACGAGCCGGCCGTAGGAGCTGCGCGCGGCTTCTATTAATAGCAGAGTAAGCGTTTTTCTTTGTTTTAATGATTTTAAATCACGCAATTGACAAATACAAATTTTATTTATGTATATTTTAAATAATTTCCTTTAATAATTTAACTATATATTTATATATTATCTAGATTAAGCATACAAGTATCGACATAGAATATGGAATATACATATATGGCATAAAGTGAAAGCAAATAAAACTCAATTAAACCAGTTAAACTATTGGCTAAGACATGACCGCCGAATGAGAGAGCTTACACAGATGAATATATTACCTGGGACGTGGTGAGAACCTTGTCTTCTTTTAATGTAGACCTTGTATTTTATTCTGGGCCAAATTCTATCATCGGGCGGGAATTATTAGTATCTTGTGACATTGGGCTATTGCGTGGCTAAAGCGTCAGCTGTTATGGTCACTAAAATCAGCCTGGTTCAAGCGTGACTTCTCATCAGTGAATGAATGAGTGAGTCAGTCAGGACAAGCAATTTTATATATTTAGATTATCATCGTATTACATTATTAATATTAACTATATTTTACTAAACGATAAGTGCTCATTGTTAATGAAAAAGTATTAAAAATTTATGATAATAATTCAATTTTGTGCGCCATCAACCCTTGGGGGCCCGGGGCTTAAGACCTTTTAGTCCCTATGTAGATCCGCCCTGGTTAAACACGTAGAGCTCACAAAGAAGACAACGGAATAGAAATTACTATAATTAAGGAAAGCTTTAAATTTTTACTTTTTTAGCGACTGAACTCGTCTCCACAGCGGCATCACTTGCAGAATTTCCCGCTCCTACCACTACAACTTTCTTGTCTTCGAATTCATTCGGTGTTTTATAACTGTGAGTGTGAGTGATGCTTCCTCTAAACTTTTCCTGTCCGGGGAAAGTAGGGATATTTGGAAACACGTGATGGCCGGTGCATACCATAACCGCATCGACAGTCTCTTCTCGCTCCTCTTTACTCTTCAAGTTTACTGTTGTGATTGTCCATTTGCCGGTCGAATCGTAATCGTCGGTCGGAACGATTCTCTCCACTCGATGGTGGAACTTGACGTGCGGCGTTAAATCGAATTTCCTCGAACATCATGGAGTTATGCATGTAATTTGGATACTCTTTTGGAGATGGAAAATCACTGATTGCAGTCATTTCTTTGCTGCTGTTGATGATAGTGGATTTTGTAACCGAAGCCAAACCCTCTTCGTCGCCGTCTCTGTATCGCCACAGACCGCCTATATTGTCGCATCTTTCGTAACAAACTACGTCTAAACCTTCTTCTTTACAGCCTTTGATGGCTTCCAAGCCACAGATACCCGCACCTACAACGGCTACACGCATGTTTAATCCCGCGTGATTCTCCTGTAGTTGTTAGTATTAATGGGGGATATACTGATCTTCGACAGGTTTTATGTCGTGTTTTAAGCTTACATTCGGTTTTTTTTATCAGAATATGATAAGGCGAGTACAGAACGTATCACGTGTCTTATCTGGTTGAATTGGGGCTCTGGAAGTTTTAAACCAGAGCAGAAAATGTAAACATCGACGAGTATACATCCCTACCAATGCACTTTTAATATTTATTATCTAGCACAGGAGTCGGCAACCTGTTGAGTCGGAAGAGCCAAAATTACAATTTACAAAATTTCAAAGTTTTTAAAGAGCCACAAAATTTTTTTTTGCCAACAGTAAATAGTACTCGCATAAATAAAGTTTTTTGAATAAAAAAAACTAATCTATTTATTCATAAGGAAAAAATATTTATTTATTCATATATAAGTAGTGTTTTTCACAACAAATTAGATAATAGAAACATCCGACGACGGCGTCATTCGAGAGCTTCCGACGGACTGACAACAGTGACGACGCGTGTCACGGGGGAGGGGTGCGGTGAAAAGCGAGTACAAGTGGCTGACAGATAGAATCAATGCCTAATCCTCGTTAATCGATTCAGAACGATTTTTAAATGTTTTTTTTTGATAAAATAAATAATATTTGCGTATGGAACTAAAGAGCCGCAGCTTCACATCCAAAGAGCCGCAGGTTGCCGACCCCTGATCTAGCAGAAAAGCGGTGATTATCAGAAAAGTTTGGATTGATTAAAGCTAGAATAAATAAAAGAATTCATTACAAATTCTATTTTAAATATCGACAGGGCTGCATATCACAATTTTCTACCGAAACTTTGAGAAATAAATAAATGATAAAACCAGAGCGAGAAATAAAATAGAAAATTTCAAAGAATGTTTTCGACTTTTATCGTCTAGATGGTTCGAGAGTCCCCGTTTATTCAAAAATGTCCGCAGTATTCGAAGTTAAAGTGGTTGTTTTAATTAGTTTCGTTTAAATTACATCAAAACACGCTTCTCAGATCAGTAATAGTCTATAGACTGTTTACGGTAAAGTTTTACTTTTCTGACGAGTTGTATAACATCTTTATGTAACTTATTAAACAGAAAGACTAACCACAGCGGGGAGAAGTGTGGCTACATTGCTGCACTACTACACATCATTGTTCACGTCGTCATTAATTACACTTTTTATGTCTAAGAGTGACTGGTCAGTAGAGTCCGGACACGAATACGAATATTGCGATTCACTACGTAATTTCGGATAAATAAAAAAACTCTGCATAAAATTTACTTAAAGAATTAAGACTCGCTCGGGAAAATTGTTTTTCGTAATATTTAAAATTATTAACACGGAAAAGTGATAAAAATACTGTAGATTTTACGCCCGAAAATCTGTCAATATAATTATAATTAAAAGAAAATTATAATTAAATATAGCTTTGTAAAGAAACGTACGTAAAAATAACACTGAATATTCTTTACTTTTTAAATGGTAAAACAATGCACTTAGTCAAATACTCTCTTTGAGTGGCTAATGGATGGAATCGTTGGTGCGTAACAGCCACCAGCTAAATTGCGTCGGGTTGGTGCTCTGTAAAACCCATGCGCCAATGCGTATAATTTTCTTTACACCATTCAAATATTTTGGCCGTGGAAGCTGTCATCTATTCGACAATACGGCGCTTCCGTTGGGAATACGCGTGTACAGTACGAATTTATATTGGAATATACAACAGAAATCTTATCGTTGTTTTTCACGTGTATAGAAACTTGTAATAAGATACGTAATGCGGTTATAATAAGATACTGTATTAATTTTAAGTCATTGAAAGTGCGTTAAAATATGAAAATAATTGCGCAATATGCATTTATATTTTAGAAAATAGGAGTGAAGCCGCGCTTCCTCAGCTCCCATGGACGGCACGCTACTGGCCAACAACCATCTCTACCGACATCTTCAAACCACGTTGAAGTTGCTGCGATTCGGAATACCTTTCAATGCAGTTGGCCGTCCCGTAGATCGATCTTTCTCATAAAAACAAGATGTCCCTGACAACTGTTTTTCAGAATATATTTTGACATTCCCTGCTGACAAGTGTTTTTGTAGAAATTCAAAATATTTCGTGTAGAATATCTCTTTTGGCAATACCACGCAACAGTGTGGTGCTGAGACTAAATAACGTCATACCAGGTTTGCCGATAGAAACAAAACTCTAAGAACACTACTTTTTGCTACGGCAATCTTTATTAGAGAAGTTGCGGCTGACGATTTCAACGCGAAAACGGGTACGTCGGACGTTCAGCGCCGTTTTCCTAAAAGCCTAAAAGTTGGCAATGTTTGGGACGTCGAGCGTGATTCCACCGACTATCCAAACACCATTGTCAAACTTCTAGGCTTATAGGAAAACGGCGGTGAACGTCCGACGTACGCGTTTTCGCGTTGGAGACGTCAGCCGCAACCTCTCTATTATCCAAGATCTATAAACGCGAGGTCACGATATTACTTACGAATTATTATTTCGGTTCCTTAGTTCCGTAGCCACGGCATAACCATAACTTTCATTCTCTATACAGTACATGCCAGTGGCGTGCCGTGACATTTGATGATAGGGAAGCCGTGTTTCTATAAGAAGCCGACTTCCAGGGGCAATCAGTTAATTCTTTCTTTAAATTGTATTTTTAATAGATTATTTATCCGACGTACTGTACTTTATAATAAATAAACGAGTTCAATATAATTACTTCCGTTATTAGATCCAATATACTCCATACGCCCTCTAAATGCCAATTCTCGCTTCGATAAAGACGTATAACATGTATTTATTTAGATATAATGTATGTATTAACCGTAACTATATCGTTATAACTTTCAATATTTATTTTATATTATTTACTAATTTTAAATTCTATTCCGCTTCGATTTCCAAATCGCTTCAAATGCCAAAGAATCGACTATTTTTCTTGTCTCTTGCCAGCTAAATCGTCAAAGCCATTCTTATTCAACACACTAATTTCATTGGAAAATAGTAGGCGAGCCAACAAGACAATTTTTGCATTTTTATGCATCTACAGAGACATTTTATCGCTAAAATATCGAACAAAGTTTTTTTATCGAAGCGTTTAAATTTAACTTAGGCATTGGCCTTTCTCTTTTAAACTCCCGTCAACTATACAGAAAACTATGGTAAAAACATATGGTCGGGTTAAGTTATAAATCTACTCTAAAACCCGATTCGCTTAATCGGGCCAGGGCGGGCGGCTAACGGCCCGGAACCGGTCCCGGATACAATTGGATGCGGTATACGCGTAGCATTCACCCCAGGTCCTAGGCTTCCACCGGCTAAACCGGGTGAGGTCGGTGCTCCGTAAAGCGCGTGCGCGAATATGGCTGTTTGGATGCCGATCTTATCATTTTTTTCACGCATAGTGTAGAAATTTGTAATAAGATACGTAATGCGGTTATAATAAACTATCGCGCGATTATTTTTGTATAATTAAAATTAACATGTATTTATTTTTTAGAAAATACGAGGGAAGCGGCGCATCCACCGCTTCCAACGTCGGCACGCCACTGCTTTCATATTTCACAAAGGATTAATTAATTTTTCATATTTTTAAAGATACTTTTGTAAAGTGATTAAAGTGTAATATAAAAAGCGTTTTACTTTTCGCATCAATACAAGGAGAAGAGTTTCTTTAATTGTCATCTGACCTAAAACGAGTTTGCAAAGGATATCGAGCTCTCTGCTTGTAACCGAGAATGGTTTCTCTGGCTTTGTCCCAACAGTGTGGCCCTTGCAACCTGTATTGATAAGGAAGACTCGGACCCAGCATCAAAGCCCAAAACAATTTCGGATCCGTAAAAAACATCTTCGAAAAATTCGGCTTCGCTCCGATTAACTCCGCGATCTCGTCCGAGTATCTGATATAATCGATTTGGATTGTGTGACGTTTAGAATCGTAATAACGTGTCTCCAGTTGTCTTTTTCTCTTTTCGACGTCTTTCTTCATTTCTTTCTCGCTAGGAAAAGGTACTTTATTTAAAAGTACCTGCACAAACCATCTGCTTTGTAATTCGTCAATGGAAAAACTTCCACCTATCGCTTGAAACAATCCGATCACACCCAAAGTCGGGTGTTTCAGATGCGTAGGATATACCAGTTTGTATAGTTCCACCCGATTATCGGTGGTGTCTATGATATTTTTGCCGAGGAATGGAAATTTAATGTCGTACCCCGTGGCTAGGATGACGTGATCCACTTCCGTGACGTGCGAATCTCCCTGGAAGACGATGCCCTTCTCTTCGAATCGCTGTACGTCTCCTTTAACTGTAATTCTACCGCTGAGAATACAATTTGCAACGGAATCGTTGATGGTGGGATGCTGCTGAAAGAATCGATGCTCGGGCTTTAACTGGAAAGCTTTGTGATCGAAACACCTATTCAAGTCTGTTTCTATCCACCAAGACGAGACATTTATTGGCGCTAGTCTCAAGCCGATAGAGAAATATCTCGTTATGAAAGATTCGTCGTTGGGTTTACCACCTTTTCCTACTCGATTTATAACCCAACATCCTCTACGAGTGCTCCAATACACCTGCAATGAAAAGTATTGTACAGTACAATTTTTTAATATTGGATTCTCTGAAAGTTACGAGTTAAATGAAAAAAACAAATGTAGTACATACTGTATAAAAGTATAAAATAAGTAGCTCTTAGAGATTCAATAATGGATATTCCGCGTTAGACAGGTTTTTTGGTCTTATAATCAGGGTTGTGGAGTCGGAGTCGGAGTCGTGGAGTTTGGTAGTCCGTAATACGGGAATTTTATGGCTTCAACCCCACCAGTAACCGAGTGGATGAAACCATCGAACAATGACCATGGATTAGCGCCTTGCCACGGGCTGGCTACGTGGAATTTTTCTTGAATTTTTTCACCTTTGTAACACCTAAATAGGGGCCAATTTTCTAACAAAGTCCTACTGGGAGGCCTTCCTCTTGGCAGATCGCTACGTGTCGCGTTGCCGTAACCAAATAAACCAAACCAAACAATGGCTTCGTAACTAATACTCACGTTGCCGCGAGTTTACAGATTTAAATATATAAATTCTAATTAATAAGTAAACGCGTAGATTGGTACAAGCCTCGAACAATACGCGCGTGTATTCTTCCAGTTTCTCAAAGTGGAATCCACGGACTCACAAAGGGTGAACGAACAAGTTTCGCAACATCCTCGAAACGTTCAGGAGGGTGCGTTAGATCTCCTCCGTTAATTCACATTCACACTTACGCACATACTAATTGTTTACGCTCAAATGACAGACTGATCTTTCATTTAGCGTGTTAGGTAAATGCTGATCTATTATGTCCCTGCGCATTATTTAATATATACGCACGATTTTGTGAAAGTAAATTGACGTAACACTAACAAAACTTAATTGTTATATTCAAAAAGGGTCTTACCCGTTTAGCCACGTTGCAAGTTTCGACAGCGGCGTCGGCTCCCGAATTTCCCGTTCCAATCACCGCCACTCTACCGTCACGAAACTCGTCCGGCCGTCTGTACGCCTGCGTGTGTAGAATTCTCCCGCGAAATTTCTCTTGTCCGGGAAATTTCGGGATGTTGGGATACGCGTGATGCCCGTTGCATATCATCACCGCATCCGCCTCGTCCCGTATATTTTCTCCGGTCTTCAGATTCACAGCCGAGACGATCCACCTTCCCGTGGCATCGTAGTCCTCCGACTGTTCCACGTTGACCACTCGATGACGGAATTTTACGTCGGCAACCAAGTCGAAGTGTTCGGCGTACATTTGCAAATATCTAAACATTAAGGTGTTGTGCATGTAATTGGGGAACTCTTTGGGGGGTGGAAAGTCGCTGAACGACGTCAGCTCTTTGCTGGTGTTGATAATGGTCGATTTGGTGACGGATGCCAGACCTTCTTCGTTGGATTCTTTGTACTTCCATAAACCCCCGATGTCGTCGCTCTGTTCGTAGCACACCACCCGTAAGCCTGCCTCTTTGCAGGCTTTGATGGCTGTCAGCCCCACCACACCGCATCCTATAACGGCCACACGCATCTTCATTACGAATAGTTGCGGCTCTGACTTAATTTCCTTTTTATATTACGTACACGCTGAACATTCCCTTATTTTTAAAACTGATTTATTGTGAAAACGTCATTAGATTGCTAAAGCTGCGCGTGACTTCTATTAATAGCAGAGTAAGCGTTTTTCTTTGTTTTAATGATTTTAAATCACGCAATTGACAAATACAAATTTTATTTATGTATATTTTAAATAATTTCCTTTAATAATTTAACTATATATTTATATATTATCTAGATTAAGCATACAAGTATCGACATAGAATATGGAATATACATATATGGCATAAAGTGAAAGCAAATAAAACTCAATTAAACCAGTTAAACTATTGGCTAAGACATGACCGCCGAATGAGAGAGCTTACACAGATGAATATATTACCTGGGACGTGGTGAGAACCTTGTCTTCTTTTAATGTAGACCTTGTATTTTATTCTGGGCCAAATTCTATCATCGGGCGGGAATTATTAGTATCTTGTGACATTGGGCTATTGCGTGGCTAAAGCGTCAGCTGTTATGGTCACTAAAATCAGCCTGGTTCAAGCGTGACTTCTCCTTTTATAGAAAACTATCAGATAGGCCCGGCGTTGCACGGGAAAAAAGTAACGATAGCAAAGATTTACATTATTACATTATAGTCAATCTTACCCGTTTTCAAAGAATGCAAGAATTAGGTCCCCCTGTTTCCGGACTAATTAGAAAATTTTCAGATGGGTTTAAAAAATGTTCGATTTCACGCAAAAATGAAAAAACTGCATCTGCGCCTGTAAATCTTGCACGTCGCTTTCTCTTAACACTTCCATCGTTAAAACTTCCATCGTTGACACTTCCATTCTTAACACTTCAATTGTTGATACTTCCATTGTTACTTAACACTTCCATTGTGGAAACCTTAATCCTGTCTCTCTCCCCGGAGGGGGGGGATTTTCAAAAAATCCCTTCTTAGTGTGCGTTTTCGTGACGTACAGTACCCTAACTGTGTACCAAATTTCAACTTTCAACTCCTAACCGTTTGGGCTCTGCGCTTATTATTATTATTATTATTATCAACTCGTCTCGATTATATATATAGATATGACGAACCATCGGGTCGGCTCCCGATGCGGGCATTTTCTGACTGGCTTTCGAATTAGCAGGAACTTCGACATCCTCCGAATGACAGAAAACGGGAGAGATGTGGAACTAGATAAGATTCTGCCTTTCCCGTTCATAAAATCGATCCGATTTTCTACTAAATTTCGTGTCAAAATTGATAATTCCTTTTAACTTTTAAAATGTTCCCGAGCCTCGGGATCTCGTATCTACGCGCGCGCGCGTTGCTTCGCCTTATTCCATACATCCAGTTATTAACCTAATTTACAATAAAATACAATAAGATTATAAGAAAAGAAAACCAATTTTTGGAACTTCTAAACCGGCGGGTCCCTTTCTTTTACCAAAGAAATAAACCGATCAATCAGCTGGCAATTGCGCTTTCGTCCGAATTGACAAATTATTTCGTGTTTCCGCGAAATTCTTAAAACAAAAAAGTTATTACGAATCTTAATATGAGTTTCTTTTGTTGTAAATAAACCAAATCGTCCGTAAAGAAAAGTAATCAAATTTTATTGACGTATTCGATATTCAAATTTTACGGCAACGAAATGTTTCTTATACTCGAAATTGTTCATTCAAATTTTGTGTTAATTTTATTAAATTATCTTCAAATTCCGGAAAGATTCTTGGTCCAGCATTCCAAACAAATAAACGATTTTGCGCCCCTCTTCTCCTTTCTCAGGCGCTTTAATAGTCCTTTACCGGAAACGTTCTTCTCGCATCGCCCGCATTTAACGATTTTCTTAAGAGTTGATCTTTTCTTTTTTCCGTTATTGATAGTCCTTTGGCATTTCTCTGCGTGATGACGTAATCGCGATAAAAGGATCACTTCTCCGCAGTAGTCACAGACGGCGTAATGGGTCGACGCGATACTCTCGATTTTCTCTATTTTATCTCCTCGCCGTTTAATGCCGAATATCGGAGATCTACAAAGTGGACACCGACGATTCCTCTGTTCCGCGGCTCTATTCATGCAAGATTTGCAGAACTCGTGTCCGCAACTGGTGGATACCGGATGGACGTAAACGTCCAGACAGATGGGACACGTCACTTCGGAAAGGTCTATAAGTTCTCGGTCGGCCATTTTCGTCTCCGGTCTCTAAGAATGAATCGAAGGAGAAGATTGTTTCGCGATAAAATCGGGCGACGATCGTTTATTTCTTCGATTGTTTAGTACTCCAAACGTTTTATAATTTAAATCGGACGTTGTATTAATATTTATTAAATTCGGATCCTTAAAATAAGGCATTTTACGTACTACTTTTATATAATTTTAGTTGAAATTTTCAAAGAAAACGATTAGTTACATAAAATAATGCATATTTGTAAATATAGGTAACGAGTTCGTAATTATTTATTTAAGGTTATAAGAATTTGATACGAACTATAGAGTAATTCTATAATTCCTTATTAGATATGTTCTGATTTTAGAGAGTTAAACAACCCTTTCGTCAATGCCTCTTTCTTAAATTTTAGTTTAATTAAACATAATTAAAGGTAAAAAAATACTTCAAACTGAAAGAAAACGGAACAAGTGCGTTAATTTTTAAGAGGAAACTTGGAAGTTTATTTTCGTTGATCTCGCCCGCCGGCGAAATCTGACACCGCTGTCTCACATTGTTTACAACTGGATGACCTCGATAACAGCCGGTGTCGTCTTTCCCGGAACGTTTACATATCCGCCCCAGGGAACGAAGGGACTAAAGTAGGGTGAATACGAGCCGGCCGTAGGGCCTATATTTGTAAATATTTCGGAAAAATTACTTTTTTTATTGCCATTTCCGTCCCCCGACTTAATTAAACGTATATATGTTACAGTCAAAACCCGTTTTTAGTTAGAACGCGTTTTAACTAGTTGAAACTAGTTTATACTGAATGTCTTTGTTAAAACCTGTTTTGTCTAGTTGAAACTAGTTTATACTGAATGTCTTTGTTAAAACCCGTTTTGTCTAGTTAAAACTAGTTTTAACTCAAATTCATTTTTGACTAGCAGTAAATTCTAGTNTTAATTAAAAAATTAAAAAAACTATTGGATGTCGTTTTTGACATCAGAAAGTTGCTTTAAATAACTTTACCGAAGTAAAATCCGTGTAGAACTTTAGAACGATAAATGTAATTTGATATCAAATTACATCCACTTTATAGGCTATAAATCTGCTTTATAAAATATACCCACGTGGGTTTGGCCAAGCCCACGTGGAACTCAGCCGCGATGGATGGATCACATTCTACGTCACCTTCCGTCGACTAACCTAGCAACTGATAGAATTGTAACAGGAAAAGAAAAAACACATTTAATGTAAGAAAAGTAAAAAAAGCCACCTATCCGGTTATAAGAAACAAGTATATCATAATTACAATCCAGTCGAATGTTACAATTGTATTATAAGATTCTAAGATTATATAATTGCTAGTGTTTTTAAGTATTATTAAAACGAGGCAACTTCCATTCTTTTACGTTGCTTTAAGGTATTTTGCGTAAATTAGGATTAAAATAAACGTTGGAACGTGTACTTTGGACTTTACAGCTCGATTTGACATAGTTAGAGCTGCCCGCATAGCGTAGACATTATAAAGTTACTGCCACACAGAAGAGAGCGAGCGAATATTACGACGTCAGATTACGACGAATGTTATCTTTCTCGTTGTCACGTAATAGAATGAATTTTTCGCATTCTTTCAACAGCGGAGAAAGAAAGCGGACAGACGGAGACGTTTATTCTTTCTATTTCCATTATTTTTCTACTTCCCGTCCTTTCCTGTCTACACAATTAATCGATTTATCTCCGAGGAAACTTCGGTCAATTTATTTTTTCTCATACACAAACAATGGAATGCGACGCGTACGGAAAGGACCCGCTTTGGAATTAGTGTCATTTTTCTAGCCACGCGGCCTAATAAGCACAAAATTATAAGTGAGAATAGCGCGAAGCGTGAAAAGTTTCGTGCGGATCCGCCCGCCGCTTACACCGAATACATTAGTACGCGGTCGGCCAACCTATTTCGTTACGTTTATGTATTATGTTAATATAAGGCGACATTCAGTGTCGACGTCTGTGTTCTAGCGTCACGCATACTTTTTATTTTGGTTAACTTTAGATCTTTCTTTTAGATTTTAGTCCCCTTTCCACTCTAAGAGTACTAAGAAACCAGAGAATTTTTTTAAAAGAGTATATTGTTGGTTAGTACAAGGGGTCCCGAGACCAGCTCATAAATGTGTACAGAAAGGCTCGTATGGAAAAATCTAGTTCATTGTAAGGGCTCGTAAAATCACGTGTATTTTGTTACGTCTTAACTTTTATTTTCCATGTTTGCGATAAAATAACTTACCATATATATATAACATATGTTACCGTGAATGACCGATATCTGGCGAATGTCAACATTCTCCGGTGACTGTCAGCATTCGCACAATCGTTTCGTGTATGTACGAAATATTTGCTAAATATCGTTATTTCCCACTTACACCGGAAAATGTCGACATTCGGCATGCGCCGATGGTAAATGTTGAATAAAAGTATTTTTATTACGTTAAGACAAAAATGCAACTTTTTAACACGTCATAATAGAAGAAAGCTTAAGTAACGGCGCATGTAAATAAACTGTTGAACCTAAAACGAACAGTCTAAATCATTAAAGAAAATAATACAATAATAAACGTACGCATGAATTATGTGATTAACGTTATACAATCTTATGTATTGCGACAACTTAAACTATTATGGCACTTTGAATCGCGCGAGAGTCCCTTGTTTCGCAACTGCTTTTATTCGTAGAACACTTCTTTTTGCAATGACGGCGTGTATAGTCTCGACCTCCACTTTTCGAATTAGCCGCAGCCGCATCCTCTCGGCGATATTTCTCGAGAAGAAATCTCATCTATGGAAAGTACCTTTTCTTTACAAATTACGAACCGATTACGGGTATAAAGCCGCTTGAAAGTACCATTTTCGTTTGCTAATTTATACCTAAAAGTTGGAATCTTTTATTCCAACAACAACCCCCAATACATTTCGGGCATCCGTACGGACACGGTCGACACAGAGACTCGTATTCGTACGGTATCGCCAATTTGAGTGGAAGGAAACGGCGAAGAGTTTGGCGACAGATTATCGCCCCTCTGTCCGCATCGGCTTCTCGGGTGTCGTTTCGACCTCCACCAAAGCTTATCTGCGCTTGTTGACATTCACCGGAGAATATCGACATTTTCTAATTTCGGTCTTTCACAGTAACATATAGGTCTATATTAGAAGAAGAAATAAAGATTGATAAGAATGTTTACAGATTGCAAAAACTAACTTAACTTATTATATTGGATTACTCGATGCCACCGAGGAAAAGAAGGCAGCGGTGGGCATTCCACTGATAACGCTTTCCAGTAATATTGGAATAGTTAATAATTTCGACGGTAATACTTCGACACTTCAGCGACACCGAGTTGTATATCCGCGATGTCTCGTGAGTAAATCTAAATTATATAATCCAGCAACGAGTTGCTTAACTTTCTCGGCAACGTTCGGTGGGCCATCTGTTATGACAGTTTTATAAAAAAACATTTTATATTTTTAGCCACTCTTTTTTAATCATACTTTTTAACCACTCTTTGCCACTTTGTATTAAAAACTGACAAAGAGCTTACTTTTGACGGCAGGAATAGGTTTTATAAGAAATGTAAATGCTAACAACGAGTAAAATCGTCATTAACTCCGACCCTACTGGTGATACGCACGACCCCCTTTATCTCCCCACCCCTCGACTTTTAATCATCAAAATTTAATAGCGTCGATCCCCCTAAAAACCTCCCTGCAAAATTTTAGAAAATTTAGACATAAAACACGGGAGTTATTCGGCTTCAAAGAAGGCGAACAAAATCGTGGTCCCCTCACAAGCAGTAACATCTATACATACAAAAAACTCCCATACTTCTTTATTAATTTTTTTTCTTTTTGTATTTCTCGACATTTCGAGGTCTATCGAGTCCAAACGTGTAAAAATTTCGAAGGGCTATTTTTTTTACCGTGGTCAAACTTTCCCTCTATTACATATAGGTCTAACTTAACAGCCGGGAGATAGAATCAAACTTTGTCTACTTTAAAAGTTATAATAAGCGCGATCAAATCCTTTGTTATAAATAATACATTGTATACAAAAATTGAAGCTAACAATAATAAGCGCTTTTAATCTAAAACAATCATATTTAGTTAATTTTTTGTCGATTATAAGGACAATGGATTGAAAATGTCGTCTGGACGAGCCTTAAAATTAGGGATGCCGAATGCGTCACTGTACCGGTAGTAACAAACCGCAGCTAAATTTTTTAAACGGTATAATTAGCTTTTGGAGTTTGCACCCTTTACATAATTACAGTTGAAAATGTACGAGAAATTCAATCTGAAGCGTCAAGTACAATTTACAAGTATCAAACGAATAAGTAGAAAAAATCTACTCGTTGCAAAGTTCTTCCCGCACGTGCCGATGCGTATATACATCGGGCAATTTTAAATATCACTCGATGTATATACGCATTGGCACGCGTTACGCAACTTTTCCTCTTTGTAATTCAAACTCGTCTAATATAAAATTAATTTATTGTCATTCGAGATCTCTATTGATGACATTGTGGAAGGACACGCGTATACACCAACGGGTTCTTAATGCGAAATGCATCGAATATCAAAGTTATTTTGATAAACTCTTTTATGATTTTTAGACCAACTTCCGCAACATTGCGTAATCCGTCGAGAAAAAGCAATTCGTAACTCGAACGAATCGAACAGTTATTATTATTACGGCTTTATATCGAGGGCGGACGTCTTCTGTGACGAAATTTAAGTCTTAAATCTATTACTTTCGACTCGTAGCGCCTAGCCGACGGCGCTTTGTCCTTTTTTAACACCGGAGAAGACGTACGCGGAAGGGAGTCGGCGGTTACGGGTGTTGTATGGTAACACCGATAGCCTTTAACCTCGTCTGTCACCGCTAAACATTTTTATACTCGAAACAACAGTTGGAAGTTTTCGCTTTATTATTATATTTTGATTTGTGTTATTTCGTATTTTCTCTCATAAAATATTATTAAACTAAATGTGATTTGATATACAGTATTATTGTTATTCAGCCTGGTGTCGGAATACGAGACAATCGAAGACGTATTACTGCAAAAGACGTAAATATATGGAGGAAATCGAACGACACCCGCCACAAATCAATCTTATCACGAGGAAAAGAGATTGTTTATTGTTTTTTTCTGACGTTTAGATAAGAAATAAATAGGCTAAATAAAAATTCAGAAAAAGTGCGTGTTGCTGTTATGACGCAACGGCTGGCGATTTTCCAGACACCCGCGTATTTGTCACTTTGCTGTCGTTACATATTTAAGCTGGAATTCTATTATTATTATTTTTATTATTAGAAACGCGCGTAGTTTTCTGTACTTTTTGCAACAATTTGCCAATTGCGTATAGAATGTATCTCGCGTAACATTAGGTGACTTTACGTCAATTAATAAAGTTACGTGGGAATTATCGTTTTGATAATGTTTAACGTTAAATAAATAAATAAATTAATTAATTAAGTTAAAACCTTCCCTACCAATCCCGAGTTAAGCAACAGGTTGCTCTCTGTTTTCTATATACAGTATACGCTGCTTAAATTTAAAAACTTATTGTATTTTCCGTTACCGTTAAATCGGTCCCACTGTTTATAAAGTTATAAATGACTCTTGTCTGTGTGTGAGTTTTATTTTTCGAGTTAAAAATATGCCACGGCTTCTGTTGTCCGGAATGGTAATACAGTAGACCCCCCGTAACACTGTTGATAATTCCGTTTTATATGAATTCCATGTTGTACGAGTCACTTAGATTTTACAAATACGTGAGCCGTTCACAGTCCGGAACACATATTTGTAAAATCTAAGTGACTCGTACAACATGGAATTCATATAAAACGGAATTATCAACAGTGTTATAGGGGGG